>NC_136266.1:22813262-23023262 GCF_964187855.1 Myxine glutinosa | reverse complement strand
GATGAATCTACGACTTCAGATATAAATGGAAATCCAGATTGATATCAATGTTGTGCATAATTTAACATCCAATCCCATAAGGAGCAACAACGCAACATTTGACCAATGAAAAACAACAACCCCCCCAATCCCAGCATTTAACAGGAACACGATCAGGAATAATTATGGAGCGAGAGGGGAAATAGAGCATGTGATAAAAAACACAAACGTGAAGCTTTTTATGCTTCTTAAATGTATTTCAGTTTACTGCTTTCTTCAAATGTTTATTATAATGTGTGTACGATAAACGTGGACAATTTAAAAATCAAAGTGATAATGAAACGTCTGATTACAAAACGAGTTTTTAAACGCCGTGCATCCTATAAAGCACGACTGGGGGACGTGCCGCCATATTAGCAAAACATTCGCAATACCGACGTGAATGATCCGACTGTCGCAGCTATTGCTTACTGCTGCAGTTTTTGCTTAATGTTGCAGATTTTGCTTACTGTTGCAGCTTTTGCTGACTTTCGCAGCCTTTCCTTACGGTTGCAGGTTTTGCTTACTGTGGCAACTTTTACTTACCGTCATAGCTTTTGTTTACTATCACAGCTTTTGCTTACTGTCGCAGCTTTTGCTTACTGTCGCAGCTTTTGCTTACTATCGCAGCTTTTGTTTACTATCGCAGCTTTTGCTTAATTTCACAACATTCCCTTACTATCGCAGTTTTTGCTTACTATCGCAGTTTTTGCTTACTATCGCAGTTTTTGCTTACTATCGCAGTTTTTGCTTAATATCGCAGCTTTTGCTTGCCATCACAGTTTTTGCAAACTGTCTCAGCTATTGCTTAGTGTCGCAGATTTTGCTTACTGTCGCAGTTTTTGCTTACTGTCGCAGCTTTTGCTTCCTGTCGCAACTTTTGCTTACGGTCGCAGCTTTTGCTTATCATCCCAGCTTTTGCTTACTTGCACAGCTGTTGCTTACTATCAGAACATTTGCTTACTTTCCAAACATTCCCTTACTATCACAGGTTTTGCTTAATATCGCAGCTTTTGCTTACTATCGCAGTTTTTGATTACTATCGCAGTTTTTGCAAACTATCTCAGGTTTTGCTTACTGTCACAGCTTTTGCTTACTGACGCAGTTTTTGCTTACTATTGCAGCTTTTGCTTCCTGTTGAAACTTTCACTTACTGTCACAGCTTTTGCTTATTATTTCAGCTTTTGCTTACTTTCACAGCTGCTGCTTACTATCAGAGCGTTTGCTTAATTTCGCAACATTCCCTTACTATCGCAGTTTTTGATTACTATCGTAGTTTTTGCAAACTGTCTCAGCTTTTGCAAACTGTCTCAGCTTTTGCTTACTGTCACAGCTTTTGCTTACTGTCGCAGTTTTTGCAAACTGTCTCAGCTTTTGCTTACTGTCACAGCTTTTGCTTACTGTCACAGTTTTTGCAAACTGTCTCAGCTTTTTCTTACTGTCGCAGCATTTGTTTATTGTCGCAGGTTTTGCTTACCGTCGCAGCTTTTGCTTACTGTCGCAGTTTTTGCTTACTATCGCAGCTTTTGTTTACTATCGCAGCTTTTGCTTAATTTCACAACATTCCCTTACTATCGCAGTTTTTGCTTACCATCGCAGTTTTTGCTTAATATCGCCGCTTTTGATTACTTTTGCAGTTTTTGATTACTATCGCAGTTTTTGCAAACTGTCTCAGCTTTTGCTTACTGTCACAGCTTTTGCTTACTGTCGCATTTTTTGCTTACTATCTCAGCTTTTTCTTACTGTCGCAGCTTTTGCTTACGGTCGCAGTTTTTGCTTACTGTCGCAGTTTTTGCTTACTATCGCAGCTTTTGTTTACTATCACAGCTTTTGCTTAATTTCACAACATTCCCTTACTATCGTAGTTTTTGCTTAGTATCGCAGTTTTTGCTTAATATCACAGCTTTTGCTTACTTTTGCAGTTTTTGATTACTATCGCAGTTTTTGATTACTATCGCAGTTTTTGCAAACTATCTCAGCTTTTGCTTACTGTCACAGCTTTTGCTTACTGTCGCATTTTTTGCTTACGATCGCAGCTTTTTCTTATGGTCGCAGCTTTTGCTTACTGTCGCAGCTTTTGATTACTGTCGCAGTTTTTGCTTACTATCGCAGCTTTTGTTTACTATCGCAGCTTTTGCTTAATTTCACAATATTCCCTTACTATCGCAGCTTTTGCTTAATATCGCAGCTCTTGCTTACTATCGCAGTTTTTGATTACTATCGTAGTTTTTGCAAACTGTCTCAGCTTTTGCTTACTGTCACAGCTTTTGCTTACTGTCGCAGTTTTTGCAAACTGTCTCAGCTTTTTCTTACTGTCGCAGCTTTTGTTTATTGTCGCAGGTTTTGCTTACTGTCGCAGCTTTTGCTTACTGTCGCAGCTTTTGCTTACGATCGCAGCTTTTTCTTACTATCACAGCTTTTGCTTACTATCGCAGCTTTTGCTTGCCATCACAGTTTTGCTTACTATCTCAGGTTTTGCTTACCTTTGCTTACCATCGCAGCTTTTGCTTACTATCACAGTTTTTGCTTAATATCGCGGCTTTTGCTGACTTTCACAACCTTTCCTTACGGTTGCAGGTTTTACTTACTGTGGCAACTTTTACTTACCGTCGTAGCTTTTGTTTTTCTATCACAGCTTTTGCTTACTGTCGCAGCTTTTGCTTACTGTCGCAGTTTTTGCTTACTATCGCAGCTTTTGTTTACCAATCGCAGCTTTTGCTTAATTTCACAACATTCCCTTACTATCGAAGTTTTTGCTTACTATCGCAGTTTTTGCTTACTATCGCAGTTTTTCCTTACTATCGCAGTTTTTGCTTACTATCGCAGCTTTTGCTTACTTTTGCAGTTTTTGATTACTATCGCAGTTTTTGCAAACTGTCTCAGCTTTTGCTTACTGTCACAGCTTTTGCTTACTGTCACAGCTTTTGCTTACTGTCGCATTTTTTGCTTACTATCTCAGCGTTTTCTTACTGTCGCAGCTTTTGCTTACGGTCGCAGTTTTTGCTTACTATCGCAGCTTTTGTTTACTATCACAGCTTTTGCTTAATTTCACAACATTCCCTTACTATCGTAGTTTTTGCTTACTATCGCAGTTTTTGCTTAATATCGCAGCTTTTGCTTACTTTTGCAGTTTTTGATTACTATCGCAGTTTTTGATTACTATCGCAGTTTTTGCAAACTGTCTCAGCTTTTGCTTACTGTCACAGCTTTTGCTTACTGTCGCATTTTTTGCTTACGATCGCAGCTTTTTCTTATGGTCGCAGCTTTTGCTTACTGTCGCAGCTTTTGCTTACTGTCACAGCTTTTGCTTACTGTCACATTTTTTGCTTACTATCTCAGCTTTTGCTTACTGTCGCAGCTTTTGCTTACGGTCGCAGTTTTTGCTTACTATCGCAGCTTTTGTTTACTATCACAGCTTTTGCTTAATTTCACAACATTCCCTTACTATCGCAGTTTTTGCTTAATATCGCAGCTTTTGCTTACTTTTGCAGTTTTTGATTACTATCGCAGTTTTTGATGACTATCGCAGTTTTTGCAAACTATCTCAGCTTTTGCTTACTGTCACAGCTTTTGCTTAGTCGCATTTTTTGCTTACGATCACAGCTTTTTCTTATGGTCGCAGCTTTTGCTTACTGTCGCAGCTTTTGTTTACTATCGCAGCTTTTGCTTAATTTCACAATATTCCCTTACTATCGCAGCTTTTGCTTAATATCGCAGCTCTTGCTTACCATCGCAGTTTTTGATTACTATCGTAGTTTTTGCAAACTGTCTCAGCTTTTGCTTACTGTCACAGCTTTTGCTTACTGTCGCAGTTTTTGCAAACTGTCTCAGCTTTTTCTTACTGTCGCAGCTTTTGTTTATTGTCGCATGTTTTGCTTACTGTCGCAGCTTTTGCTTACTGTCGCAGTTTTTGCATACGATCGCAGCTTTTTCTTACTATCACAGCTTTTGCTTACTATCGCAGCTTTTGCTTGCCATCGCAGTTTTGCTTACTATCTCAGGTTTTGCTTACCTTTGCAGCTTTTGCTTACTATCGCAGCTTTTGCTTCCTATCGCAGTTTTTGATGACTTTCGCAGTTTTTGCAAACTGTCTCAGCTGTTGCTTACTGTCGCAGCTTTTGCTTACTATCACAGCTTTTGCTTACTTTCACAGCTGTTGCTTACTATCAGAGCATTTGCTTCATTTCACAACATTCCCTTACTATCGCAGTTTTGCTTACTAACGCAGTTTTTGCTTACTATCGCAGTTTTTGATTGCTATTGCAGTTTTTGCAAACTGTCTCAGCTTTTGCTTACTGTCACAGCTTTTGCTTACTGTTGCAGTTTTTGCATACTATCACAGCTTTTTCTTACCATCACAGCTTTTGCTTAGTATCGCAGTTTTTGCTTGCTATCGCAGTTTTTGATTACTTTCGCAGTTTTTGCAAACTGTCTCAGCTGTTGGCCGCAGCTTTTGCTTACTGTCGCAGCTTTTGCTTACTATCGCAGCTTTTGCTTAATGTCAAACTTTTGCTTCCTGTTGCAACTTTTGCTTACTGTCACAGCTTTTGCTTATTATTTCAGCTTTTGCTTACTTTCACAGCTGTTGCTTACTATCAGAGCATTTGCTTAATTTCGCAACATTCCCTTACTATCGCAGTTTTCACTTACTGTCACAGTTTTTGATTACTGTCGCAGCTTTTTCTTATGGTCGCAGTTTTCGCTTACTGTCACAGCTTTTGCTTACTGTCGCAGCTTTTGCTTACTATCGCAGCTTTTGCTTACTATCGCAGCTTTTGCTTAATGTCACAGCTTTTGCTTCCTGTTGCAACTTTTGCTTACTGTCACAGCTTTTGCTTATTATTTCAGATTTTGCTTACTTTCACAGCTGTTGCTTACTATCAGAGCATTTGCTTAATTTCGCATCATTCCCTTACTATCGCAGCTTTTGCTTACTGTCACAGCTTTTGCTTACTATCGCAGCTTTTGCTTAATGTCACAGCTTTTGCTTCCTGTTGCAACTTTTGCTTACTGTCACAGCTTTTGCTTATTATTTCAGATTTTGCTTACTTTCACAGCTGTTGCTTACTATCAGAGCATTTGCTTAATTTCGCAACATTCCCTTACTATCGCAGGTTTTGCTTAATATCGCAGCTTTTGCTTACTATCGCAGTTTTTGATTGCTATCGCAGTTTTTGCAAACTGTCTCAGCTTTTGCTTAGTGTCGCAGCTTTTGCTTAGTGTCGTAGCTTTTGCTTATGGTCGCAGCTTTTGCTTACTGTCGCAGTTTTTGCTTACTGTCGCAGTTTTTGCTTAATGTCACAACTTTTGCTTCCTGTTGCAACTTTTGCTTACTGTCACAGCTTTTGCTTACTTTCACAGCTGTTGCTTACTATCAGAGCATTTGCTTCATTTCACAACATTCCCTTACTATCGCAGTTTTTGCTTACTAACGCAGTTTTTGCTTACTATCGCAGTTTTTGATTGCTATTGCAGTTTTTGCAAACTGTCTCAGCTTTTGCTTAGTGTCACAGCTTTTGCTTACTGTTGCAGTTTTTGCATACTATCACAGCTTTTTCTTACCATCACAGCTTTTGCTTAGTATCGCAGTTTTTGCTTGCTATCGCAGTTTTTGATTACTTTCGCAGTTTTTGCAAACTGTCTCAGCTCTTGGCCGCAGCTTTTGCTTACTGTCGCAGCTTTTGCTTACTATCGCAGCTTTTGCTTAATGTCAAACTTTTGCTTCCTGTTGCAACTTTTGCTTACTGTCACAGCTTTTGCTTATTATTTCAGCTTTTGCTTACTTTCACAGCTGTTGCTTACTATCAGAGCATTTGCTTAATTTCGCAACATTCCCTTACTATCGCAGTTTTCACTTACTGTCACAGTTTTTGATTACTGTCGCAGCTTTTTCTTATGGTCGCAGTTTTCGCTTACTGTCACAGCTTTTGCTTACTGTCGCAGCTTTTGCTTACTATCGCAGCTTTTGCTTACTATCGCAGCTTTTGCTTAATGTCACAGCTTTTGCTTCCTGTTGCAACTTTTGCTTACTGTCACAGCTTTTGCTTATTATTTCAGATTTTGCTTACTTTCACAGCTGTTGCTTACTATCAGAGCATTTGCTTAATTTCGCATCATTCCCTTACTATCGCAGCTTTTGCTTACTGTCACAGCTTTTGCTTACTATCGCAGCTTTTGCTTAATGTCACAGCTTTTGCTTCCTGTTGCAACTTTTGCTTACTGTCACAGCTTTTGCTTATTATTTCAGATTTTGCTTACTTTCACAGCTGTTGCTTACTATCAGAGCATTTGCTTAATTTCGCAACATTCCCTTACTATCGCAACATTCCCTTACTATCGCAGCTTTTGCTTACTATCGCAGTTTTTGATTGCTATCGCAGTTTTTGCAAACTGTCTCAGCTTTTGCTTAGTGTCGCAGCTTTTGCTTAGTGTCGTAGCTTTTGCTTAAGGTCGCAGCTTTTGCTTACTGTCGCAGTTTTTGCTTACTGTCGCAGTTTTTGCTTACAATCGCAGCTTTTTCTTACTGTCGCAGCTTTTGTTTACAATCGCAGCCTTTGCTTACAATCGCAGTCTACGTGTAGAATGCTTTAGGGCGGACTCAACTATGGTAGCTCGGCAGGTGTACATCTTTGGGGTTTATAGACTGTGCCAGAGGGCTGTATTCAGGTGATAAGTGCATGTGCAGGAAAAGCCATTGCAACACTCTGTATAATATCGTTCATTGAAGAATATTCCGTGCAGAGCATACAGGTGTAATGCGAAAGCTCCGATAGCCTCGAGGCACCTGCACAGCGGAGGAGAATGAGGTTCAGTGACCGAGGCAGCGAAAGGCTTCAAACTATCTGAAAAGGCCTTCAAAAAGCTCCCGATAGTGAGGGACATTAGCGTGCTCTAAAAGCATATCAAACATTGAAACCATTTCGTCTACACACCTAAATCACATCGTGAAAGAATGAAAGTGCAGAGGGGAAAAAAAACCACTACGCGTGTGCAGGAGCTGCGGAGGCAGAAATGATTTCCTGGCAGAGCCTGAGGGTACAAGTGCTTTTGGTCAGAGCTTCGGATGAGGGCGAATGCACAGAAACACTCACTTTGTGCGTCGCAGTCGGCACAGGAGCCATTCCCACGTACGTCGCGTATAGACCGAATGGCGATGGCGTCGCTCTGGCTGTCTGTCCGTGCCTGTCGAAACACACGAGCGTGCCAGGAGCTATGGCCGTGTGTGCCGGTGTTTGTGAGGTTCATCAAATATTAAAAGCGCCAAATCGCACCCGGGGGACGCAGCCCGTAATTAACGCAGGTGTGTGTGGACCTCGAAACGAGGAGCGATAGGGAAAAAGGGGGGAAATGCAAGAACTGGCAGGGAACCTCGAGCTGGCAGCGCTGGGGTCAAGGGTCAAAGGCTACGTGCCACTTTTCAACAGCTGCAGGGTTTACAGGTCAACTGCATTCGAGACAAGGTGACCTTTGTGTGCCCAAAGTTAATTGGCGCAAAGCACTCTGGGCTCACAGTGCCCCATTGAGCGATAGAACAAGGCGCAGCGTTGTACAAGAGGGCAATACCCAGCAATACATGCCACGATTCAAAATGGAGGGTGGAAGGAAATTAAATGGCACGGGTCAAAAATTTTGCTGTCGAGTTCAAAACAACCTTTTGGGAAATTTTCAATCTTTCATGGAATGTTAGGTAATGAGGGAAAATTACACCGGGCCATTCGTCTTTCACTGGCACCGGCTTTGTTTTTCCAAGAAATCAAATATACATGTCTGAAATTACTTTTGACTTATTATATCGATAAACCCAATTCGACTCTGATCGTGTGAGGATGGTACAAATCATCAAACAATACTTTAACTGATCCATGGTTTTAGATACCAAATAGGATTAGGAAAGCCCTATAACTTGCACCTCAAATGCAAAACTTCTTCCAATTATAAACTGATCTCGGGGCATTTTACAAACAAAAACGATGAAAATCCTTCTAACGGAACATTGCGCGTAAAATAAAACCATTCCACTTGCCCGACAAGTCCTTCCCATTTAACACCACTTCCTGGAACTCACCTAAACTTAATTCGCCAAATAGACAGCAGAAGAAACAATGGAAAAACATCGTTTGACAAATTTTGAAAATCTTACGACAATTATCTTTGAGTAGTAACTACAGGCACTGGTTATATGAGTGTGTTGTGGCATCACTACAGAGTGTGTTGTGGCATCAATGTGGCATCACTACAGAGTGTGTTGTGGCATCAATGTGGCATCACTACAGAGTGTGTTGTGGCATCAATGTAGCATCACTACAGAGTGTGTTGTGGCATCAATGTGGCATCACTACAGAGTGTGTTGTGGCATCAATGTGGCATCACTACAGAGTGTGTTGTGGCATCAATGTGTTGTGAGTATGTTGTTGTTGTGGAATCAATGTGGCATCACTACAGAGTGTGTTGTGGCATCAATGTGGCATCACTACAGAGTGTGTTGCGGCATCAATGTGTTGTGAGTATGTTGTTGTTGTGGCATCAATGTAGCATCACTACAGAGTGTGTTGTGGCATCAATGTGGCATCACTACAGAGTGTGTTGTGGCATCAATACAGAGTGTGTTGTGGCATCAATGTGTTGTGAGTATGTTGTTGTTGCGGAATCAATGTGGCATCACTACAGAGTGTGTTGTGGCATCAATGTGGCATCACTACAGAGTGTGTTGTGGCATCAATGTGGCATCACTACAGAGTGTGTTGTGGCATCAATATGGTATCACTACAGAGTGTGTTGTGGCATCAATGTGGCATCACTACAGTGTGTTGTGGCATCAATGTGGCATCACTACAGAGTGTGTTGTGGCATCAATGTGGCATCACTACAGAGTGTGTTGTGGCATCAATGTGGCATCACTACAGAGTGTGTTGTGGCATCAATGTGGCATCACTACAGAGTGTGTTGTGGCATCAATGTGGCATCTCCACAGAGTGTGTTGTGGCATCAATGTGGCATCACTACAGAGTGTGTTGTGGCATCAATGTGGCATCACTACAGAGTGTGTTGTGGCATCAATGTGGCATCACTACAGAGTGTGTTGTGGCATCAATGTGTTTTGAGTGTGTTGTTGTGTTGTGGCATCAATGTGGCATCACTACAGAGCATGTTGTGGCATCAATGTGGCATCACCACAGTGTGTTGTGGCATCAATGTGTTGTGAGTGTGTTTTTGTGTTGTGGCATCAATGTGGCATCACTACAGAGCATGTTGTGGCATCAAGCCGCAGTCACAACAGAGCAGTACAACATCTGGGAAGCTGGACCTTTTGCTTGGCACTGTGGCACGACTGCAGGCTGGCGAATATCTGGCCTTCAATGGCCAACGTCCAGGACTCTCGCTCCTCAGCACTTGACGCCTCAAAGTGCCAGCTCTGTCCCGTCAGCGACACAATGACAAACTCAAAGGAATCCTCACCATCTGATGGTCGCCAACCCGGAGGGAGGATGGCAGGGTAAGAGATGAGGCAGGGGAGGGTGGCAGGAAGTGGGGGAGGAAAGAATTTGATTAACATAACACCGATCAAAGCTTGCGTCGACCTTTCTCGACCGCAGTAGAACAATGGCACAGGGATGCCATGTGTGCTAGTAACTTAACCCAACAGCAATTTTCGCAGCTTTCCCCCTCTGTGGGTCGCACTTCCTGAGACCATGGCAAGGCCTCCTTTCCAGACCACTCCGTCTCCCTGCTTATCCAGCACAGAATATCAATGCAGCCACACAGTGAGCTTCCTTCCTTCCTCTAACTTCAAACAGCAAGGCATGGCCTCCTGGAGAGAAAACCAACAGGCCGCTGCGTGTTTCTATATCCCTCTATATCCCACGCCACTGAGCCGGGGATGGGCGGGGTCCCGGCTGTGGTTACCTACTCTCCTATGGTTTCTAGGATGTGCTGAAACCATCCTCCATGTCCTGCTCACTTACCAGGGAAATGTTGGAGTTTCTTACGAATACATTCATTAACATGCATTGCTTTCAGGCGACCAATGATACAACCTCTCATCTTCACAAATATGATAGAACAGCCTTCAGAAACCATTTTTCCCCGCAGAGCAGGGGTTGGCCTTTTTTGGGCACCGTGGTCCCATTTTTGAAGTTGGCCTTTTTTGGGCACCATGGTCCCATTTTTGAAGTTGGCCGTTTTGGGGCACCGTGGACCCATTTTTGAAGTTGGCCTTTTTTGGGAACCGTGGTCCCATTTTTGAAGTTGGCCTTTTTTGGGCACCGTGGTCCCATTTTTGAAGTTGGCCGTTTTTGGGCACCATGGTCCCATTTTTGAAGTTGGCCGTTTTTGGGAACCATGGTCCCATTTTTGGAGTTGGCCGTTTTTTGGCACCATGGTCCCATTTTTGAAGTTGGCCGTTTTTGGGAACCATGGTCCCATTTTTGAAGTTGGCCTTTTTTGGGCACAATGGTCCCATTTTTTAAGTTGGCCGTTTTTGGGCACTGTGGACCCATTTTTGAAGTTGGCCTTTTTTGGACACCGTGGTCCCATTTTTGAAGTTGGCCTTTTTTGGACACCGTGGTCCCATTTTTGAAGTTGGCCTTTTTTGGGAACCGTGGTCCCATTTTTGAAGTTGGCCTTTTTTGGGCACCGTGGTCCCATTTTTGAAGTTGGCCGATTTTGGGCAACATGGTCCCATTTTTGAAGTTGGCCGTTTTTGGGCACCATGGTCCCATTTTTGAAGTTGGCATTTTTTGGGAACCGTGGTCCCATTTTTGAAGTTGGCCGTTTTTGGGCAACATGGTCCCATTTTTGAAGTTGGCCGTTTTTGGGCAACATGGTCCCATTTTTGAAGTTGGCCGTTTTTGGGCAACATGGTCCCATTTTTGAAGTTGGCCTTTTTTGGGAACCGTGGTCCCATTTTTGAAGTTGGCCTTTTTTGGGAACCGTGGTCCCATTTTTGAAGTTGGCCTTTTTTGGGCACCGTGGTCCCATTTTTGAAGTTGACCTTTTTTGCGCACCATGGTCCCATTTTTGAAGTTGGCCGTTTT
Source organism: Myxine glutinosa (assembly GCF_964187855.1). Taxonomy (NCBI): domain Eukaryota; kingdom Metazoa; phylum Chordata; class Myxini; order Myxiniformes; family Myxinidae; genus Myxine; species Myxine glutinosa. Next base: position 23,012,211 of record NC_136266.1, on the reverse strand, counting down.
TTGGCACTGTGGACCCATTTTTGAAGTTGGCCTTTTTTGGACACCGTGGTCCCATTGTTGAAGTTGGCCTTTTTTGGGCACCGTGGTCCCATTTATGAAGTTGGCCTTTATTGGGCACCGTGGTCCCATTTTTGAAATTGGCCGTTTTTCGGCACTGTGGACCCATTTTTGAAGTTGGCCTTTTTTGGGCACCATGGTCCCATTTTTGAAGTTGGCATTTTTTGGGCACCATGGTCCCATTTTTGAAGCAATGTTTGATGGTTGGATGCCCTTCCTACCACAAACCCTGTTAGTCACTTTTGGCGACACACAGGGAATTACCAGTGAACTGGTACTCAATTTGCCGACCTTGGGAGGATGACAGGCTGAGTCAGCCCCCTGGTGTTAATTCAGCGATCGACCGGGATTCAAACCCAGGATCCTAGGATCCCAAGCTGGCACCCTAACCGCTAGGCCAACAGCAGGCTCTTCACAAATATGATAGCACAGTATAAATGCCATTTTGAAACTGAGATGGCACAGAAATTGCAATCATTCTGGATAATAATGTGCCATCTGCCAAGTTTTGTTCTTCAGCAAACACAGACATTTGCTGTTGGAATGTGTCCCTCTGTTTTACAACTTAAAGGGAAAACTAACAAGGAATTGCTGTTGAGTGGGCTCTCTTAATGATACTAAATCAACTCGTGTTCATTAAATGAGGAAATTTTGGAAAGTGCAAAACTATTGATGAAATAAGCACAGGACAATATAATTTAACCATTTGATACAATTTTCAAGCAGGAATAGTTTACAATTCAGATCAACAGTTGTCACTTCAGGAAGCTTGGGAATATGTGATATATATATATATATATATATATATATATATATATATATATATACTGCAAAAAAGAAAGAAAGATTTTCATACTTTAGGTTAAATTCATCAAATTATCAGTGATAACAGTCATATGTTTTTATTATTATTGTGAATTAACAGCCTATATTAATGCATGTGAAACAAACTGCTCAAGTAAACAAGAAAGACAATCGGAGATTTCAGACCCTTGCCAGGACGTGATTTTAGTGTTTTTAAGGCTCTTATGTTAAGACAAATATGGCAAACGAACCACGTGACTGAAGACGTCATCATTATTATTTTTTCTCCACCAATTTATCCATAGACGCTCAAGAAATTTCATTTGATCGGATGAAGTTTTGTACCTGTCAAATTATGACGTCATAATGGAGAAACCTTTACATAATCATTAACATATTTTATTCCCCATGGAGAGATCTTTACAATGAGCCATGTCTCAATTTTTTCTACGCTGCGCTTTTGGAAGTATTAAGATGAAACGTTTTTCGGTATTTCCAAGGTGGCGCCAGTACCATGTGACATATGACGTCATAATTTTCATTAAAAAATTGTACAAGAGGAGGTGCAACTATGATAAAAAAAATTCGTGTCAATCAGACCAACGGTTGCAGAGAAAATCATATTTATTCTGTGCAGACAAACAGACAAACTAACAGACAAACAAATAAACAAGAAGACGTCATGCGGAGCACGATACTTGCAAAATACGCCCCCCCCCCCCCTCACCAAGAAAAAAAATTCCATTGATACAGCAAATTGTCCATTTCATCAAGATTAAAATTGACAATCTTGATCAAAGCTCGGGTCAATAGGAAGAAAAGTGACGATTTTTCAGATGAAAAATGATGATTTTGGAAGGTTGACCTTGAGTTGACCTTTGACCTTTTGACCTCAAAAAGTTGGTTTCCCTATTTAGTGACTCAATGTGCAAATGCTGTTCAATTTTCAAGTCAATCGGATGAAAATTGATGGTTTTTCAGATAAAAAGTGATGATTTTGGAAGTTTGACCTTGAGTTGACCTTTGACCTTTTGACCTAAATAGTATCTTTCCCAATTTAGTGACTCGATATGCAAATGCTGTTCAATTTTCAAGTCAATCGGTTGAGAATTGACGGCTTTTTAGATGAAAATTGATGATTTTTAAAATTTGACCTTGAGTTAACCTTTGACGTTTTGACCTCAAAATAGTATGTTTCCCAATTTAATGACTCGATATGCAAATGCTGTTCAATTTTCAAGTCAATCGGTTGAGAATTGATGGCTTTTTAGATGAAAATTGATGATTTTTTAAATTTGACCTTAAGTTGACCTTTGACCTCAAAAATAGTATGTTTCCCAATTTAGTGACTTGATATACAAATGCTATTCAATTTTCAAGTCAATCGGATTTAAAATGGCGATTTTAGAAATTTGACCTCCAGATGACCTTTAACCTTTGACCTCAAAATCAATAGGCTTCTCAATTGGGACGACTTATACAACTTGGTGAAGTTTCGTGACGATCGGTTTAGAATTGTGACCTGTAGGCTGGTGACAGACAAACAGACAGACAAACAGACAGACAAACAGACAGAACCACAAACGGAACCGACCAATATACTTGAAAAATCTTCGATTTTGCAAGTAACAAACTAGAACGGCACTCAGTAGAGAGCGTACCTCCGCCAGGTGAACAGATTACGTTTTGTATCCCAGAATAGACCAGAAAATCACAATACAGAATCACATTTAATCAAAATCAGCCGCCCACAACTTTTTGAGATACCTTGTTGTATATCGTTTTTGGCCCTATCTCCCAATGGTGAAGAATTACTTTAAAAATTCTACTAGCCGGATCCGGATCTTCACCAAAATCGAATAGATTCATCCTTGTCACACACACAACCTGTACACCAAGTTTCGTGCAAATCCGTCCACAACTTTTTGAGATATCTTGTTAACAAACAGACAGACAGGGGTGAAAACATAACCTCCATCCACCTTTGGTGGCAGAGGTAACAAACAGACAGACAGGTAAAGTGACTCAAACGCAATTCCTTCTCCTCTGGCGAGGGTAATAACAAGAACAGTGTCATTTTATAATATCATTCAATACTTTGTGTGTCCGCACTTTGCCTTTTGAGTGCCATCACTCTTTTACCCATGCTTCCTGTAAACGACTGAAGCACTCTTCCAGGAATGTTGTGCCAAATATCCTGTAGTACACTCCACAGTTCTGTACGGTTCCTCTTGTTATCCCACGCACGCACGAAGCGAAAAGCGCGGCGTTAAGCAATAATTGGTTTACTTTATCCGTCTGTCTGTCTGCAAATGTCAGATTATGATCGAGGAATAACCTGATTGCGATTGACGAACCCGCAATTAAACATTAATTTGGCTTTGAATTTGGCAAATTGTACGAAATCTCGTCCCGATCGCGCATGCTCAGAGAGGGTTAAGGTAATTTGTTTTTACTGTGTCTGCCTGTCTGTCGGTCAAACAAAATAGGACATCATTCCAAACAGGAAATTTATTGTTTTTTAGGGATGTCGTTCAAAACAGGAAACTTACTGTTTTTAAGGATGTCGTTAAGGAGACAAACAACAATTAAGAATAACTAATGTTACGTGTTAAATAAGGTGGTGTAAAAGCCACTGCGTCAACGGTGGTAAACTTCGAAAAAACGTTTTATTCTACAACCATTAAAATCTTTATTTTATATGTATTGAATTATATACAGTACATGAACACTGAAAAACACCAATCACCTTTTAGCACTTTCAAAATCCTTCCATTTAGCAGTACTTGTGAAAAATATTCATGCTATCTCTTACCCTGAGGGTAGACCGGCAGAATAACTGTGTGAGGATTCTGCATTCAGACAAATATGGTGGCACCTCGTGCTGTTTGTTTGGTGCATCTTTTTCTCAGATTGTTCAAAAATTGGAATTTTCTCTGAGAGGAGTTGGGAGAAGGTTTGCAATTGTGCGAATGCATGGATAAACCTCGATGGTGATGAAAAAAACATCTCAGTGGAGCAGAGTTAACTCTGAACTGTTCCGTTAGACCAATCAGGTTTGTATAGTTGTCATGCAAGGTTCACGAACAAAACAAACTATCGTGGTTTATAATATTGTTCACGAACAATAGATCGTGCTCGGAAATGCAAAGCAAAAGCTTAAAAGACTCTTCCCATGTCCGATCATAATTTCTTAATCAATTGGCAAATAGCATACCTAAACCACCAGTGTTTCATCCGAAGCTGTAACTTTTTGCAAATTAAGCAAACTAGTGAGGTACCCGTGCTACGCACGGGTGGGAGACCAGAAGCGAACAGACAATGCAGAAACGGCGAATGCTAAAGCATGAAACCAATAAATTCCACATTACTGTAGCACCTTCAGTCGCATGTCAGACATGGACAGCAAGTTCGTGAAGGACTCCCATGAAAAACGTACCCGTTCGCAAACAAACAGGTACGTTTGTTCCATACCCAGTCAATGGCGAATCTGCATCTGGCGATCCGCAAATTCACGCTTAGAAAGTAGAAACCATCACGGCATTTCGTCATTCACTTGAACTCGATATCTCTTTTTTAATTTCAAACAGCATAACTCCAATCATAAATTAAATAACATTAAGATAAAAAAAATAAACATTTAACAACATTCGTGACATAAACAAATATTTAAATCCTGATGTGAAGTTCTGTACGGTTGGGTGAACACAATTACGAATTCAAAATCATAATTGTATTCACTCAATTCCAATCATCAATTGATACTTGAACACGGTCCCTGGTCCCTGGTGTTGGGCTAGCGGCTAGGGTGCCGGCTTAGGATCCAAGGATCCTGGGTTCGAATCCCGGTCGATCGCTGAATTAACGCCAGGGGGGTTGACTCAGCCTGTCATCCTTCCGAGGTCGGCTAATTGAGTACCAGTTCACTGGTAATTCCCTGTTTGTCGTTAAAGGCGGCAAAAAGGGTTGGCGTCAGGAAGGGCATCCGGCCGTAAAACATTGCTTCAAATAGGGGACCGAAAAACAACAACAACCACGGTTCCCGAAAAAGGCCAACCCCCGCTTTGCGGGGAAAAATGGCCTCTAAAGGTGGTTATAATTGATACTTGAACAAAACGATTAACACGATAAACGTTTAACGATTTAACATTGCGAATGAATGACGGTTGTATTTGGATACGATCAAACCGGCGCATTGCCGTCATCTGTCCACTTCCGAATTCGCTGCAGGTTCGTAATTCTCATCAAAATCTAAACAGTATTTGTAGAATTTCAATAAAAGCCACATCACTGTTCATATCGGTAAATATTATTCCATCATGTTTGGAAAAACTGGAAAATTGGAAAACTTGGAAAAACAATATAGCCTATTTTACTCCCAGGGGTCCCAGAAATACCCACCCAAAATATTGTTGCGATCGGTTGAGCCATTTTTGCGGTACCTTCGAACAGACAGACGGACATTTGGTGAATTATAGTAAGATGATTAATTCATTACTTGATTATCAATTAATAATTAATCAATTAATTGATTAATCTAAAGAAAATAACGTTTTTGCCAAAGCACATGCTCAATATTGTGCCCAAATTCTAGCTTCCTAGCTCAAAGGATGGCAGAGATATCGCCCGCACAAACAAACAAACAAGACAAGACAATAAATATATATCGTGCAAGGCACAATACTTGCAAGATCCCTAAAATGAGTTGTTGGCCTATGATAACTTCAAATATAATTAGTGGTTGAACTCAGTGACTTGGTATGCAAATCCTCTTAAACTTTGAAGTCAATTAGATGAAAATTGAGGATTTTAGAAACTAGTACACCCACTCACTATGGGAGGGGCAGGAAGGGTCATTCCTCTTTGGGGTATATAGATTACAGTCGATCTATGGTCGGGTCTCAAGAACATTGGGTGTGTGTTCATTTACCAAGTTTGTTGTGGAGAGATCGCCAAGTGGTTTAAGCATTCGAGCAAGCACTCCATTCAAAACCGTTAAGGAACGGCTGTCTTGGCAAGCGCCAGCTAGCTGCTTGGTAAATGATCACAACCCGGGCTCCCTCCCTTTCAGTTTCGTGTTAAACAGCAGGAGCGAGTTTCAAAAGGCCGCCACGAAAAACGGCATGTAAATGCCAAGAAGGGTCAACCAAATACCTAAAATGTTATTTACCCAACCCTTGTGGGGTATATAGAGTACAGTAGATCTTCGCTCAGTTCTGTAAGTAAAATGTACCTCACCGATGTCGGGATTCCTCCAGATTTCTTTGTTTTGTGTTATAAACAGCATTAGCGACTGTTTAAAAAGCTAATCATACGTGCTTGTGGTTTATAATATTTTTTCTTCCTGTGGAGGCCGTTGGGCCGTTGCTCCCACGGAAACGCCATGATAAGCTATTTATAAATGTTGAAGCGACATTTTTTCAAGGAGGAAAAACACCTTCGGGAGGTAGGATCTTAATGGTATTAATATTGTTTTGTAATAACATTAATTTTATGCTATTGTTGTTAGTTTTGTTATTCAAAGTGGCCTTTGAAAAACGCCATGATAAAGCTAACTTAAATATGGATATACACCTCAACATGCAACCCCATTGATGGCAATGGTAGGGAAAACCTGCTCGGGGGAGAAAACCCCCCTTGGAGAGGGGGGCAAATGAATGCGCTACAACCTTCATTGTGTAACCCTTCGTCATCCTGTCAAGTTTGGTTGAAATTGGATAAGTAACGACAGAATGTATTGGGGTCAAATTTCATCAGACAGACAGACACCAAATGGCGTATTTTAGTATGATTGGCCTATGTTGCCCTTTTGGCCTATGTTGACATCAAAAATACGTGGTGATTGAATTTAGTGACCAGATATGCAAATCTTCTTCAAATTTCAGGCTAATTGGATGAAAATTGAGGATTTTAGAAACTCGGCCTATGTCGACCTTTTGGCCTACGTTGACCTCAACAATACTTGGTGGTTGAATTCAGTGAACTGGTATGCAAATTCTCTTAAAATTTCAAGTCAATCAGATGAAAATTGAGGATTTTAGAAATATGGCGTATGTTGAGCTTTTCGCCTGTTGACCGAAAAAAATACTTGGTGGTTGAATTTATTCACCAGATATGCAAATCCTCTTAAAATCCCAAGTCAATCGGATGAAAAATGAGGATTCGTGGTTGAAGTCAGTGTCCAGATATTCAAATTCTCTTAAAAGTTCAAGTCAATCGGATGAAAAGTGAGGATTTTAGAAATCTGGCCTATGTTGACCTTTTGGCCGATGTTGACCTCAACAATACTTGGTGGTTGAATTCAGTGAACTGGTATGCAAATTCTCTTAGAAAGTCAAGTCAATCGGATGAAAATTGAGGATTCGTGGTTGAATTCAGTGTCCAGATATTCAAATTCTATTAAAATTTCAAGTCAATCGAATGAAAATTGAGGATTTTAGAAATCTGGCCTATGTTGACCTTTTGGCCGATGTTGACCTCAAAAATAGTTGGGGGTTGAATTCAGTGACCAGATATGCAAATCCTCTTAAAATTTCAAGTTCATTGCATGAAAATTGAGGATTTTAGAAACTTGGCCTATGTTGACCTAAAAATACTTGGTGGTTGAATTTATTCACCAGATATGCAAATCCTCTTCAAATTTCAAGTTAAATGTGAATTTCAAGTTAAATGTGAATTTCAAGTTAAATGAAGATTGAGCATTTTAGAAATTTGGCCTATGATGACCCTTTGGCCTATGTTGACCTCAAAAATACTTGGTGGTTGAATTCAGTGTCTTGATATGCAAATCCTCTTAAAATATCAAGTCAATTGGATGACAATTGAGGATTTTAGAAATCTAGCCTATGTTGACCTTTTGGCCGATGTTGACCTCAAAAATAGTTGGGGGTTGAATTCAGTGACCAGATATGCAAATCCTCTTCAAATTTCAAGTCAATCGGATGAAAATTGAGGATTTTAGAAATTTGACAAAGTTGGTGACCTTTGGCCTACCTATGTTGACCTATTGAACTTTTGACCCCAGATACAATAGGCTACTTGATTATGACCAAATCCACCATTTGGTGAAGTTTCGTGAAGATCGGTTGAAAATTGTGACCTGTAGGCGACTGACATACAGACAAACAGAATAACGCACTGTGTGTGCGTATATAAACTCAACATCAAAAGAAACTTATCAAATCTTTAGAAGGACACTCATTGAAATCCTCTCCGCAAAAATGAAAAATATTTGAACACAGAGGTAAAGTTCAGCTATCTTTACTGAACACATGTCAATAAACAAGAGGTTGCCTCAATCACAAAAAACAAAAAGCATGAACATCACAAGGGGTGGTGCAACAAAAGTCACAGCAGTGCAACACAAAGGCACGCACCTGAATACAGTCAAAACAAAATGACACAGGAATGGACACAACACTCCTAACAGTCAAGGACAGAATGACAGCAGTCCTCAATATCGTGTGTGTCCTCCCTGAACTGTGATGCAGGCTGGACACCTCCGACACATGCTCTGTACCAGGCGTCTGATACGGTCCTGGGGAAGTCTGTCCCACTCCTCCTGCAAGCCTTGAATGAGCATTTGCCGATTGACAGCCATTGATCTCCTCGATGCAAGACGTCGACCAAGCTCCTCCCATAAATGCTCAATGGGATTGAGGTCAGGGGAATAAGGCATCCAAGGCATCACTTCAACACCCTGTTCCTGGAGGAAGTTGGTGGTCAGGCGAGCAGCATGGGGTCGAGCGTTGTCCTGCTGGAAAACTGCGATGTCAGGATGAGCCTGGAGAAATGGCAGCAGATGAGGTCTCAAAACCTCATTGACATAACGCTGACTAGTGAGATTGCCTTCGATGACGACCAGAGGTTTCCTGAAATGGGTGGAAAATGCCGGTCCATACCATCACACTGGGTCCTCCCGAACGATTGATCTGGTGAATACAGCATGACGCATACCTTTCCCCACCTCTGCGCCATACCCGTTGACGCCCATCAGCAGCATGGAGGCAAAATGTGGACTCATCGCTGAACAAGACTGCACTCCACTGTTGCTGTGTCCAGTGGCGATGCTGCAGACACCATCTTAGTCTGTTCCGCCGATGCACTGCGTTCAACACTGGACCTCTGCAAGGACATCTTGCCACCAGGCCCCGACTTCTCAAGCGCCTCTGCACAGTAGAGACACTGATGCGGTTGTTGTGGCGACCTTTTGTCACTGCAGCTGTTTGCGTCTCAGGGCGGAAACGATCACGAAGATGCTGCAGCACAATCCAGCGATCTTGGTTTGGGGTGGTTACCCGTGGTCGTGCTCTTCGTGGACCATCATTCACAGTTCCAGTTTCACCGTAACGCCTAGTCAGGTTGGAAATTACAGACTGTGAGCAACCAAGACGTTGGGAAATTGTTCGCTGGCATCCCAATTGCGATGGCCCTCAGGATGCCTCAAGCATCCCAATTGCCCTTAAACGTTGTTCAGATTTCAGGCTTGGCATCTGAATTTTCTTGTTGTTTTCCCTGTCAGAAGCCTCTAGAGTGACTATGGACAGCAGTAAATGAATATCTAACCACGAGAACTGAAGGATTTCATTATGAGGGTCATTATTTAAAGGGAAATATCCCTATACAGAACCACTCAAGCATGCCATTGTTGATCAACCAGGTGAATGAAGTGAATTTCCCGTTACATAATCAGCCATTACAATTGAAGAAACATGTTTGTAAAGCTGCACCTTTCAAAAAGTGAAAGTGATAAGTTAATTTTGATGTTCAGTTTATATTGTGCGTTTATGTATGTGTGTGTGTGTGTATGTATGTATGTATGTATGTATATACATACATACATACATGTATGTATATACATGTATACATGTATGTATATACATGTATACATGTATGTTCAGGGCCCAGGCGTGATATGTATACATACATACATACATACATGTATGTATATATATAAGGGTATGTATGTACGTACATATATACATACATACATATATATATATATATATAGGCTCACTTTGGATTTGGAGGAAGTTTATGGAGGCACGTCGAATGGTGTAGGCTAAGGTTGTGGATGGTGGTTCATTTCAGCCTAAAGGGGTAGTGACTGAGTGTGGAAGAGAAATGGAGATATGTGAATGGTGTGTGTGTGTTGCAAGAGTGTGTTGCAGGAGTGTGTGTGTGTGTGTGTGTGTGTGTGTGTTGCAGGAGTGTGTGTGTGTTGCAGGAGTGGGTGTGGTTTTGCATGAATGTGTTTTTGTTTGAGTGGTGCATATTGTAAGGGTAGGTGGTCGGTTTTTTTTTTTTTTTTTTTGGTGTGTGAGTGAGTGGATGAGGGGCTGTGGATTCTGGTAGTGGAGGCGGTTTTGTTGTTGTATTCTGTGTTCTCACTGGCTGGGGGTGGAGGTGTCCAGGTGTACACATCCACGTGTAGCTGCTGCATGTGGAGGCGTACGTGCCCCTGCTTCCTCACCTTAGCTGACCGTATCGAGGTTGAAGGGCCGAAACGGGATGATGCTGAGGACCTCGACTGAGGACCCGGTCAGTGAGGCGCAATTGTGACCAGGTGCGTTTTGAAAATATATTTCTATATCTATATATATATGTATATGTCACACACACACTTTTGACATACATTTCTCAAACTCACAGGGATGCCATAAAGATTATGAGATGCTCTATGATGTGAAGATTCCAAAGTTCTCTCTTCCTCGTCACTTACTTCAAAACAAAGAGCGATGTGTCTGGAATTGGAACGTGCCTTTACTGTACCTCCGTCAATGCAGTCAATAATTGCACTACTGACAAGTGCATTTTGAGATGCTGATTGATCTACTTGTTAATTGATTAATTTATTGATCAGCGACCATCTACACTAGCTCCTGGTTCAGGGCCCAGGCGTGGCTTTATCATATTCTTGTGAAGCATGGATTGAATATTCATTTAGAAACCTACTTCATGAAAGAAGCAGCTCTGAATGCTCATGGGATATGCTAATCTTGGAAAGAGATACATCTCCAACATCGGGTTCAAATGTGTTTGAGGATTACTGAAATAAATTAGTGCTGCGTGTCATTATTATTATTATACAGATTACCTGTGCAAAGCTATGGATCAACCACAAAAGGACTGGAATGAGATACATCACGTCACTTGTCTTTTATTGCCTTGCCAGATGACCTAATTGCACTGTTATTCTGACAGCCTGCTGGAATAATGGTCAGACAAAAACAGGGCATAAATGTGATGAATTTCACAAAATCCTTTCAAAAAGCAACCACTTTCCAAGAATATTTGGCAGAAGACATTGCGCAGTTCAGAGGTCAAAAAGAAGTGCTTTCTGCCTCACTTGTCACAAACCTCACAGTGTCCAACACACCGCAGAGGCCCAGCTGAAAATTTATGTGTTATTCCAATGACACAATTAGAGATTATCGTCGAGAAAGGAAATGAAGCATATATATATAAAATAACCACCTTTAGAGGCCATTTTTCCCCGCAAAGCGGGGGTTGGCCTTTTTCGGGAACCGTGGTTGTTGTTGTTTTTTGGTCCCCTTTTTGAAGCAATGTTTTACGGCCGGATGCCCTTCCTGACGCCAACCCTTTTTGCCGCCTTTAACGACAAACAGGGAATTACCAGTGAACTGGTACTCAATTAGCCGACCTCGGAAGGATGACAGGCTGAGTCAACCCCCCTTCAACCCCAGCCGGGGGGCTGACTCAACCCCCCTGGCGTTAATTCAGCGATCGACCGGGATTCGAACCCAGGATCCTAGGATCCTAAGCCGGCACCCTAGCCGCTAGCCCAACACCAGGGTTTCTAATTTTAGTGGAAACTAAAATTAGTGGAAACTAATTTTAGGATGTACAAAAAAAAATTTTTATTTATTTTTTTAACAAAGTAATTGCAGCTTATTTGCCATTTGCTGGTGTCTGATGCTTTTCATTATGATCCCTATAATGTATGAATATCGGAAATCTAAATATTTTCTGTTGCCTTATCTCTTGCAGAAGAATACGATGCAACCAAAATGGCTTTTAAACTACTACATCTTGCTAGAAGTTTCCCGAGCTCACAGAATGGTTTATCATTTAGCATCACTCACTCTTGAGAACAATGATACTTCATTCTAAGAGAATGAGAAACAAACATAACAATTTGAAAACAAAAGGAATGTTAAAAATTCCTGGAGAAAGACAAAAAGGAGAATGCACAATTTGCCATTTGCACCATTTTGGATTTGCATCTCTTTGTTCAACTGCAGAGTTCCCACATTTCTTTGTGTCTGATGTCAGCTCCACACCCGAGAACATGCGAACATGTGAAAAAAGTGTACACCATTGCGATGATAAATCAAATGGAAAAAAGTTACACTTCACTGTTGCATTTTCAGTTTTACATACATACATACATACATACATACACACACACATACATACATACATACATACATACATACATACATACACACACACATCCACATACATACTGTCGCGCAACCGCCGAAATTTATATCAGGCGATCGCGAATGCCGATAACGAAGGCTTTAACTCCGAGGCGGAAACTCAATGGCGGATTCCAAAATCTAACACACCTAAGCGCGCGGAATGGAGGGAAGCAGCGCAAGTCCCCGCTGCCTTAACTATCAAATCAATCACCCGGTAAACTGCGTTCAGGTATTACAGAAAATAATAGAAGGGTTTATTAAAGGAAAAAGGCAAGGACAGGAAAAAGCACGCGCCGGTAACAAATATCCTAATCGGGACGTCCCCATACAACAGATTTCGGATACGAGACGAGGGAGATGAATTAATAAAGAAACACGTCACGTCGTGTACAGTGTACGCGGAGCTCGGGATTATCTGTCTCGTCGTCTTGTCCGTCCAACGCGGCTCCAAACTCCGGCCCCGATGTACCCACGAGGCCTCGCTCCAAGCTCCGATCCTCTCGCCGCCAACGAGGTCCATGCACCAAGCTCCAAAAGCACCAGCACCGCTCCACTCGGGCTACACCTCAGCCCAACTCGGGTCGGGATCTCTGAATGACTCGACCGGGCTGCTGAAGACAACTCCTCGTATCGACTCGACTGCCGAATGGCGTTCGGCAACTGGCGTTCAGCAACTCCCTATGGCTCAACTGCCAACTCTGCGAACTGCGCACCTCAAACGAACTGCATGGCGTTCTCTCAACTCAACTCGTGCTGAACTCGACTGTCAGGATCGCACCTCAAAACGAACTCCTGATCAGATCTGCACTCCTCACTGCCCGAAATGGCGTCCGGCTCTCGTTAATATCTCTCGCCGGTGACATTAGCATTGGCGCACTGCTCTGCCAATCAGAGCCTCCACCGACTCGCCCCTATGCACGCCCACTGCATCACTCCAACTCTCGTCCCCTACTCCGTGGTCCTAGTGTTATAGCACGTGCTATGCGAGGTGGGTAGGCCTCTCGGAGGTGTAAATGGTGGCGGCCAATTGTGGCGGTGTTCTAGCCTGATTTCTTCCTAAGTCATGTCAGAGGGGAAGGCGTCATTTAGTGTTGTACTAAAGGTCCTAACTAATGTCTATGTGGTCTGTAGTGCCATAAAGGACAAAGGTTTGGCTAACAGGTGAGACATACAAGGGCTCTAAACATTATTCCCTACACTACTTAACACACGAATCTCCTGGCAGATTCACAATCATACATCTTAGCCGACAAAACACGTACACATGACTTATTACAGGTAGATTCCCCATAGCGACATCTCGAAGCATGTTACCTACTCAGATCTACTCTGCTCTACATATTGCTCTACCAAATTCGTAACAATACATACACACACATACACACATACATATATACACACATCCACATATACACATGCATACATACATACATATATGTACATACACACATACATATATGTACATACATACATATATGTACATACATACATATATGTACATACATACATATATGTACATACATACATATATGTACATACATACATACAAACATACATTACATACATACATACATACACAATGGGGAACGATACATACATACATATATACACACATACATATATACATACATGTACATACATAAATACATACACACATACATATATGAACATACATACATATATGTACATACATACTTATATACATATATGTATGTACATACATACATACATACATACATGCACATACATACATACATACATAAATACATGTACATACATACATACATATATACACACATACAAATATACATACATACATACATACATGTACATACATACATACATACATACATACATACATACACACATACATATATACATACATACATGTACATACATACATATATACATACATACATGTACATACATACATAAATACATACATACATAAATACATACATACATACATACATGACACACATACATATATACAAACACTTGCTCCATTATATACCGGTAATGGTTATTATTATTACTAGGGCATGCCCGTACTATATATAAGCTAGGACGTGCCCGTACGTGGGTGCCTGTTCCTTGCCAAAAAAAAAAAAAAAAAAAAATTTGTGTAGGGGTGTGTGTGTGTAAACATCCTAGGGCGTGCCCGTACGTGGGTGCAAAAAAACATGCGTGCAAACAACAACAACAAAAAAAAACTTTGAAACCACGTGGCAGTAACGACCACAGAACCCCCCCCCCCCTCTATTTACATGAATGGTTTGGTCCATTCGCAACGACCACAGAACCCCCCCCTCTATTTACATGCAATGGTTTGGTCCAAAGCGAACGGCTTGCAGTGTTTGGTAAAGAAATCGCCATAGCTCGGTAACTACTTGTCCGATTAATATGAAACCTTGAAAAGGCACATCCTCGGGTCCCCAGCAATATACCTGGCAAGTTTAAAGTATATCGGACCGGTAGTTGTCGAGAAACAGCGGTCACAGACAAACATACACACATACACACATACAAACACACATACACACAGAGATTAATGGAATTATAGATAGATTATCTTTCAATGAACATATCTTGTCCGTCTAATGAGGAAGTGACACAGACAGCAGTTGAACAGAACACACCTGTGCTAGACGTTGTCAATGAAGAATAACTGCCAGAAGATCTGTAAAGTGCCATTTTCAGAATGTAAAACAATATCGAGGTAAAAATGATTTGGGTTGAACGCCAGATATCAAGTGGCGCACTACATTTGATGAGCAAGTCTTCAGGAGATCGACTGAGCTGTCTCTTCCTGGGAGAGGTGTTTGTTTGGAATAAAGTGAACAATCAAGTGAAGGGATATACAAAGGAGTTTTTCAAAATTGTTTCAAAATACTGACTGGGGAAGACAACAAAGGTGGTCGGACATGTTTGATAATATTGTCTTGTGATGGGTATTATTATTGCTGGTAAGAATAATGGTGAGAAAGACAAAATGTATTCAGACAGACGATTCACGCAAAACTTTGGGAACAATATTATAATTATCCATACGCTGTATGTACAAGATCAACATGTTATAGTTCACAACATGGTTGGAAACATCGGAACATCGCAGTTACTCTTTGGAGCACAAACATAAATTGACAAATCAACGGTTGAGGTTGATCACGATGGTGACCGAGACCATGGTCATGCTTTTCCATTACTTAAAAAAAATCAATGTCAAAGCAGCACAAGACGACCATTTAATGACACCCTCTTTAAGGACACCATCCTCTGTAATGTCATCCTTTTAGTGCAGGCTTAATGGGCCCAATGACTTCCTCCTGCATCCAAGTTCATTGTGCGTCCTTGTGTCACAATGCAGCACCTTGTGCAAAACACAACCTCAGAGTCTCGGAACCACCAGGAACCATGGGGAATGTCATGTGGGGAACCATGAGAACCATGGGGAATGTCATGTGGGGAACCAGGAACCATGGGGAATGTCATGTGGGGAACCATGAGAACCATGGGGAATGTCATGTGGGGAACCAGGAACCATGGGGAATGTCATGTGGGGAACCAGGAACCATGAGAACCATGGGGAATGTCATGTGGGGAACCAGGAACCATGAGAACCATGGGGAATGTCGTGTGGGGAACCATGAGAACCATGGGGAATGTCATGTGGGGAACCAGGAACCATGGGGAATGTCATGTGGGGAACCAGGAACCATGAGAACCATGGGGAATGTCATGTGGGGAACCAGGAACCATGAGAACCATGGGGAATGTCGTGTGGGGAACCATGAGAACCATGGGGAATGTCGTGTGGGGAACCATGAGAACCATGGGGAATGTCATGTGGGGAACCATGAGAACCATGGGGAATGTCATGTGGGGAACCATGAGAACCATGGGGAATGTCATGTGGGGAACCATGAGAACCATGGGGAATGTCATGTGGGGAACCAGGAACCATGGGGAACCATGAGAACCAGGAACCATGGGGAATGTCATTTGGGGAACCAGGAACCATGAGAACCATGGGGAATGTCATTTGGGGAACCAGGAACCATGGGGAACCATGAGAACCAGGAACCATGGGGAATGTCATTTGGGGAACCAGGAACCATGGGGAACCAGGAACCAGGAACCATGGGGAATGTCATGTGGGGAACCAGGAACCATGAGAACCATGGGGAATGTCATGTGGGGAACCATGAGAACCAGGGCGAACCAGGAACCATGGGGAATGTCATGTGGGGAACCATGAGAACCAGGAACCATGGAGAATGTCATTTGGGGAACCAGGAACCATGGGGAACCAGGAACCATGGGGAATGTCATGTGGGGAACCAGGAACCATGGGGAACCATGAGAACCATGGGGAATGTCATGTGGGGAACCATGAGAACCAGGGCGAACCAGGAACCATGGGGAATGTCATGTGGGGAACCATGAGAACCAGGAACCATGGAGAATGTCATTTGGGGAACCAGGAACCATGGGGAACCAGGAACCATGGGGATTGTCATGTGGGGAACCAGGAACCATGGGGAACCATGAGAACCATGGGGAATGTCATGTGGGGAACCATGAGAACCAGGAACCATGGAGAATGTCATTTGGGGAACCAGGAACCATGGGGAACCAGGAACCATGGGGAATGTAATGTGGGGAACCATGAGAACCAGGAACCATGGAGAATGTCATGTGGGGAACCAGGAACCATGGGGAATGTCATTTGGGGAACCAGGAACCATGGGGAATGTCATTTGGGGAACCAGGAACCATGGGGAACCAGGAACCATGGGGAATGTCATGTGGGGAATCAGGAACCATGGGGAACCATGAGAACCAGGAACCATGGAGAATGTCATTTGGGGAACCAGGAACCATGAACCAGGAACCATGGGGAATGTAATGTGGGGAACCATGAGAACCAGGAACCATGGAGAATGTCATGTGGGGAACCAGGAACCATGGGGAATGTCATGTGGGGAACCATGAGAACCAGTAACCATGGGGAATGTCATGTGAGTAACCATGAGAACCAGGAACCATGGGGAATGTCATGTGGGGAACCATGAGAACCAGTAACCATGGGGAATGTCATGTGGGGAACCAGGAACCATGGGGAACCATGGGGAATGTCGTGTGGGGAACCATGAGGAACCAGAAACCATGGGGAATTTCATGTGGGGGAACCATGAGAACCACGGGGAACCAGGAACCATGGGGAATGTCGTGTGGGGAACCATGAGAACCATGGGGAATGTCATGTGGGGAACCATGAGAACCATGGGGAATGTTATGTGGGGAACCATGAGAACCATGGGGAATGTCATGTGGGGAACCATGAGAACCATGGGGAATGTCGTGTGGGGAACCATGAGAACCATGGGGAATCAGAAACCATGGGGAATGTCATGTGGGGAACCATGAGAACCATGGGGAATGTCGTGTGGGGAACCATGAGAACCATGGGGAACCATGAGAACCATGGGGAATGTCGTGTGGGGAACCATGAGAACCATGGGGAACCAGAAACCATGGGGAATGTCATGTGGGGAACCATGAGAACCATGGGGAACCAGAAACCATGGGGAATGTCATGTGGGGAACCATGAGAACCATGGGGAATGTCGTGTGGGGAACCATGAGAACCATGGGGAATGTCGTGTGGGGAACCATGAGAACCATGGGGAATGTCGTGTGGGGAACCATGAGAACCATGGGGAACCAGCAACCATGGGGAATGTCGTGTGGGGAACCATGGGGAATGTCATGTGGGGAACCATGAGAACCATGGGGAATGTCGTGTGGGGAACCATGAGAACCATGGGGACCCATGAGAACCATGGGGAATGACGTGTGGGGAACCATGAGAACCATGGGGAATGTCATGTGGGGAACCATGAGAACCATGGGGAATGTCGTGTGGGGAACCATGAGAACCATGGGGAATGTCGTGTGGGGAACCATGAGAACCATGGGGAACCAGCAACCATGGGGAATGTCGTGTAGGGAACCATGGGGAATGTCATGTGGGGAACCATGAGAACCATGGGGAATGTCGTGTGGGGAACCATGAGAACCATGAGAACCATGGGGAATGACGTGTGGGGAACCATGAGAACCATGAGAACCATGGGGAATGACGTGTGGGGAACCATGAGAACCATGAGAACCATGGGGAACCATGAGAACCATGGGGAATGTCGTGTGGGGAACCATGAGAACCATGAGAACCATGGGGAATGACGTGTGGGGAACCATGAGAACCATGGGGAACCAGTAACCATGGGGAATGTCATGTGGGGAACCAGGAACCATGGGGAACCATTAGAACCATGGGGAATGTCGTGTGGGGAACCATGAGAACCAGGAACCATGGGGAATGTCGTGTGGGGAACCATGAGAACCAGGAACCATGGGGAATGTCATGTGGGGAACCATGAGAACCATGGGGAATGTTGTGTGGGGAACCATGAGAACCATGGGGAACCAGCAACCATGGGGAATGTCATGTGGGGAACCATGGGGAATGTCATGTGGGGAACCATGAGAACCATGGGGAATGTCGTGTGGGGAACCATGAGAACCATGGGGAATGTCGTGTGGGGAACCATGAGAACCATGAGCCATGGGGAATGTCATGTGGGGAACCAGGAACCTTGGGGAACCATGAGAACCATGGGGAACCAGGAACCATGGGGAATGTCATGTGGGGAACCAGGAACCATGAGAACCATGGGGAATCAGCAACCATGGGGAATGTCATGTGGGGAACCATGAGAACCATGGGGAATGTCGTGTGGGGAACCATGAGAACCATGGGGAACCAGAAACCATGGGGAATTTCATGCGGGGAACCATGAGAACCAGGAACCATGGGGAATTTCATGTGGGGAACAATGGAGAACCACGGGGAACCAGGAACCATGTGGAATGTCATGTGGGGAACCATGAGAACCATGGGGAATGTCATGTAGGGAACCATGAACCATGGGGAACCAGGAACCATGGGGAATGTCATGTGGGGACCCATGGGGAACCAGGAACCATGGGGAACCAGGAACCATGGGGGATGTCATGTAGGGAACCATGGAGAACCATGGGGAACCAGGAACCATGGGGAATGTTATGTGGGGAACCATGAGAACCATGGGGAAGCAGGAACCGAGGGGAAAAATGTCAATCACCTTATTAAGCACCACTGTAACCACAAAACCTGCTGATCAAGGAGAGCACCTTGGGTGCTCACGACTCATTTTGCTTTTTCCGTCTGCTCAGTTTTCTCTAGACAGGCCACCAGCATGCTGCCAGATGAAATCATAAAACCATGAACTGAACAACCAGGAGAATCAAAGCTGGAACCACCAATCCGCTTAACCTCCATATTTCACGGATTTAGGCTCATGTGAGTGTCATCTGTTCTCCTCCATTAAAAAAACATCCTCAGGCGAATGTGTTTTGCATGAGCTAATGAGATCATCTGATGCATCAGTGAGTAGTCGATACAAGTAAGTTAGCTTGCCGTTACGATGATGGCTTACTGAAATGATGGTGATTGATACGAACAATGAGGTGGGTTATTGTGACACGCGAAAACAAATCTCACACCCCGACATCAACATTGCTCGATAGGATTGGTGGTACAAGAGCATAATCATGCTCAGTGTACATAACAAAAGAATACCTACAGCAGGCTTATATAACACACATTGGAAGAGATTATATGTATTATCACAGTGTAATTGCCCGATGAGACATATACAGTTATTTATTATGTACATACATATACAAGGACTGGGGGAAGTAGGGAGAGGGGACAGAATTGAGAAAAGGAAGAGAAGGGAGGATGATAGCAGAGACAAAGAAGGGGTGGAGGGTGTGGTAGAGAGGGGTGGAGGTTGTGGTAGAGAGGGGTGGAGGGTGTAGTCCGGAGGAATAGGGAGAAAAATGGGAAAGAGGGAAAGAAGTTAGAGACGAGATAGGAATAAAGGGAAAGGAAGAATGGAATCACAAGCGGAGCAGGAAGGATCAAAATGTTTTCCAACATTTCCGTACGTAATAAATAGATGGCTCATAATTTGATGGAAGCCGAAAAGTTTTTTGTTTTTTTTGAATGCAGAATCGAGGCTCGTGTAAGTGCTAACACGTTGAACATGAAAACATGCACGGACACATAAAACAAACAATGAAGGGAGCGGGAGACAAGAGGGGGAGGGAGAGGGAAGCACACAAGCACAACAGTAGAGAACAGGGACGTCGGTAGATTTGTGGAAGGGGGAGGACTGGGGTGCAGGGAGGGGTACACGGTATAAAGCAAATGAACACAAATAGGAATTTCATGACGAGGAATTTCAGGAAAGAAGTTGGGGATTGAAAGAGGCGGATTTGGGGTGTTTTAACAGGGGTAGAAAAGATCAAGGTTTTGGATGGGGGAAGAGATGATGGTGAACAGCTGTTTTAAAGACCTGGAGGGAGGAGTGGGATTGAAGAGAGTGAGGGAGTTTGTTCCAGAGGTGGGAGAAAAGAGGAATGAAGTAGTGAAGGTAAGCAGAGAGTCTTGATTTTGGCAGTTTAACCAGAAGAGGGTTAATGGCAGATCTTGTGTGAGCTGAAGGAATACTTGGGGGACACAGCACAGACAGAGCTGAGGGAGCTAAGCCGGAGCGGAGTCAGTAGAAGACAAGAAGACCACCAACCTGCCTGCGGTGAGAGAGTGAAACGCCCTCAGAATCAGCTTCATTGTGGGAGATTCCAATGATCCTGAAAGCTTTGGTTTCTAAAGTGTGAAGCCGAGGAAGGTGTGAGGCAGGAGCAGCCCAGAGTGGAGAGCAGTATTCCATCAAGCTGCGGATAAAAGCCTTGTATGTGGTGAGGAGCTCAGGTGTGCCAAGGAAGGACTTCACACGACGGAGGATGCCCAGTTGGTGACTGGCTTTGGACGCCAGATTTGAAATGTGGTTTTCCCAGGAAAGATCATGGCAGATAGTGAGACCCAAACGCTTGAGTGATAAAACTTCTTCAAGAGGATTGTTCAGAAAGTAGATGGGAGGGTTGTCCAGATGGTCTTTTCGGAGAGACAAAGTGACAGTGTGAGATTTGTCGGGATTGAAAGACATGTTCCACTTGTTTGACCAGTTTGTGATTTTGCCCAGGTCTGCAGAGAGTGAGAGGATTTGATGTCAGAAGCGATGATCGATTCCATGACTTCGCTGATAATTGGGAGCAGGCTGATTGGTATGCAGTTGGAAGGATCTGTTTCAGCACCTTTTTTGTGCAAAGCGGTGATGTTGGCTGATTTCCAAGCAGATGGTAGATGACCTTGAGCAAAAGAGAGGGTGAAGAGAACAGAGAGAGGGAGTGAAAGAGCGGAAGAGCAGGATTTCAAGACCTGTGGGCTGATGCCGTCTGGTCCAGTTGCAGAATCAGAGTCGAGATTTGACAGAAACTTCTCCACCTTGTCAGGAGAGAAGGACACAGATTCCAGGAGCTGATGCGTTCGACTGGGTAAGGTGGGTACAGAGAGAGATGGGTTTGGGACACAAGATTTTGAGGCAAACACAGAGTTATACTCGTATATACACGATATGACTATAACATGAAACATGAATCGTTTTTGAAATCCCATAGGAGTTTGCATCAAGTATCATCATCCAAAGAAAAATAAAAATGCATCCTTTTATACATTCCATTTTTGTTTTCTGGAGTTTGGTTATACTAGGGCATGCCCGTACTATATCTATATCTAAAATTATATCCCCCCCCCTCTATTTACATGAAATGGTTTGGTCCAAAGCGAACGGCTTGCGAGTGGTGACAATCCCCCCCCTCTATTTACATGAAATGGTTCGGTCCAAAGCGAACGGCTTCCGGAGTTTGGTAAAGAAATCGCCATCGCGTGCACAAACGCGCAGGAAAGCGAATGAATCGCAAATTCGTTTTTATTAGTTGTAAAACATAGTTTAACGCCAACATAGTTTGCAAACGTGAAATAAATGAATACGCTCTCAAATGTGCCATCCGAGGCAGAGTGTGCCCGCCACGTTCGGCACACGCGATCGTTCGCTGCTCTCTGATTGGTTGAATCGTTTTTTGGACATAGCTCGGTAAGTAATTGTCCGATTAATATGAAACCTTGAAAAGGCACATCCTCGGGTCCCCAGCAATATACCTGGCAAGTTTCAAGTATATCGGACCCGTGGTTGTCGAGAAACAGCGGTCACAGACAAACAAACAAACGTACAGACGTACAGACAGACAGACAGAGATTACTGGAATTATAGATAGATTAGTTAATCATCGGGTGACCCGCCACATACCATGGTCATTACCCTATATATATTTATTTATTCCAACATAAACATCCATCAACAAACAGAGATGCCAGTGAAATAAAATCAGTGGATAAATAAACCGAATCACTGATTTGATCTGTACTTCAACAAAAGAAAACACAGGAGTGACTTACCTTCTGCGCTGTTTCCCGAACCATCAGCCCTCGAGCTTCCTGGTCCTTTTCTCCTCCGGGGTTTTTTGCGATTTCCATGGGGAGAGGCCGGGGTCTCCGATTTTGGACTGGCTGTGTTAACCACGCTGTTGCTCGAGCAAAGTCCATCTACGACACCATTGGTCACTGACCAACGTCCACAGAGAA
Organism: Myxine glutinosa; assembly: GCF_964187855.1. Classification (NCBI taxonomy): domain Eukaryota; kingdom Metazoa; phylum Chordata; class Myxini; order Myxiniformes; family Myxinidae; genus Myxine; species Myxine glutinosa. The sequence goes on along the minus strand of NC_136266.1, from coordinate 22,989,249 downwards.
GGAAGTTGTGGGTTTCAGAGTTGAGAGTTGCACAGTTCTAAAACATTTTCAATTGTCCATAGAAAGTTTTAGCCATGGTTTCACAAAAATACATTCTCAAGCTATACAGGTGGACATTAAAAAATACTTAATTTATGTTGAATATTTTTATTGTAAATGTCATTGGTTAAAATACATTTAAAATTAATTTATTTTAATATTTGAAAAATATTGAATGTTTAAAACGATTCTTGAAATATTGAATATTGAATAAATTTGATATACATGTGGAGATATAAAACAAAATCGCAAAAGTCAAACCACTACCGATGTTGCATTTCATCTCCAAATCTTTTCAAACAATTACAGAAACTACCATCCTGGTAGTGTACAGGAAGGAAATCAACCTGGTTCCAATGTCGCAGAGATATTCAGCCACATAACATAATTTGTCTTCTTGCTTCTTCTTAATGTACATAAAATTTTATTAAAAATTCACCACATCCATAATTTTGTCTCTATCTGTCCAAATTAAAAGTCTGCTTGCACAATGTTAGTTTATGTGGTGATTTTTTTTTTTTAGATGAACCATGAAGACGTGCAAGGCCACATCTTTCATCTGTATTAACACTTTTGCATTTACCTGCTTCACATTAACATCTGAACATATAGCTCATGATGCTGCAACCACCATACATATATACTGTACATATAAAAATATACGTATATATATATATATATATATATATATATATATATACACATACAGTCACGTGAAAAAGTAAATACACCCCATGTAAAGTTTGGACTTTTTCAACATATTTCAACATACAGCTATTTGATCTTCATGTCAACAATATTGATAGATAAAGGTGATATTGTAGCGACCCATGGGTCCCCCAAGCAAGACCGGCATCAGAATCTCCTTGCTCCAGCTGGTGACGTCACCGGCGGGGATCCCCGGCGCCAGAGTGGCTGGTCACGTGACCGCCAAAGTGTGCCGCGCGTGCGGGTATAATGAGCTACACCTGTGGATCACGTGACCAACGAAGCACGCCTCGCTTGAGAGGCGTGGCTTTCGGTTTCGGTTTCGGTTTTCGGTTTTGCTTTATAAGGCAGCCCGATAAACGGGCTTTTTAGTGTTCCCGAGTTGGTTTTACGAATAAACATCTTCTCGGACGAGTTTGTGCCTTGCCATCCTTTTATCCGTATTCTGCTGGAGTCCGGACTCCTTCAATATAATATAACAAATATCATGAAACATTTACATTTTGTAGTCCATTGTATAATTTAAATAAACATAAATGCAAATTTCGCATGTTTAAAAAGTAAGTACACCCCTACATTTATCACTACTTCAAATACCTAAAATTAAAATCAGGTGCACCAGCCAGGTGCAAATGATTAGAACATCGTTAGAGAGGATCTTGGAGGAACCTGTCTTATTTAAACCTCAGACATTTAGTTTGGTTTGCTCTTTGTTGTTGAAGTGTGCGGCGTCACCATGCCTAGATCAAAAGAGCTCTCTGATGCATTCAGAAAGAAGGTTATAGATGCCTACGAGTCTGGGAAGGGATTTAAAAAGATCTCCAAACAATTTGAAATCAATCATTCGACTGTCCGGAAGATCATCTACAAATGGAGAAGATTCCAAACAACTGCCAACTTGTTCAAGCCAGGCCGCCCCAGCAAGTTCAGCCCGAGAGCAGACCACAAGATGCTGAAAGAAGTCTCTAAGAACCCCAGAATGTCATCACGGGACGTGCAGGTAGCTCTTGCCACTGTTGATGTCAAAGTGCATGAGTCTACCATTAGAAAGAGGCTGCACAATTTTGATCGACATGGGAGGTGTGCCAGGAGGAAACCTTTGCTGTCCAGAAAGAGCATCCGGGCAAGACTAAAGTTTGCCAATGAACACCTAGGCAAAGACCAGCACTTCTGGAACAATGTGCTCTGAACAGATGAGTCAAAGGTAGAGCTATTTGGCCACAGTACCAGAAGACATGTTTGGCGAAAACCAAAGAGCATTTGACCACAAGAACCTGATACCAACTGTAAAGCATGGTGGTGGAAATATTATGGTTTGGGGCAGCTTTGCTGCACCAGGGCCTGGGCAGCTCACCATCATATAATTCACTATGAATTCTTCATTGTACCAGAGGGTGCTTGAGGATAATGTGAGGCCATCTGTCGAAAAGTTGAAGCTCAACCGAAGGTGGACCTTGCAACATGACAATGACCCTAAACATACCACTAAATCCACCAAGGAATGGCTGAAAAGAAAGAAATGGAGTGTTCTGGAATGGCCAAGGCAAAGCCCGGATCAAAATCCCATCGAGATGTTGTGGGGGGATTTGAAACGAGCTGTGCATGCAAGAAACCCCTCAAAGATCGCACAGCTGAAAGAATTCTGCACGGAGGAGTGGGAAAAAATTTCTCTCAGTCGATGTCAGAGACTGGTCGTCGGTTATAAGAAACGCCTACTTGAGGTTGTTTCTGCCAAAGGGGGCAATACCACCTATTAGAGCCAAGGGTGTACTTACTTTTTCCACATGCGAAATTTGCATTTATATTTATTTAAATTATACAATGGACTACAAAATGTAAATGTTTCATGATATTTGTTATATTATATCACCTTTATCTGTCAATATTGTTGAAATGAAGATCAAATAGCGGTATGTTGAAATATGTTGAAAAAGTCAAAACTTTACATGGGGTGTACTTACTTTTTCACGTGACTGTATATATATATATAGGAGTTATCTCCCTGCTTCACGGCCAGGGGTAGCACTCAGGTATTTGGGACTTCATTGACCAATCACCCTGGCTACTCCCGACCGGAAGGAGCGTTATAACTTATAGGGTTGGGGGAACGGCCAGCTTAAAAGACATGGGATTAACCCCCCCCCCCCCTGGTAAGGGGAGCGCCGACCCCCGAATCCGCAACAATTGGTGTCTGGGAGTGGGATTGGACCCGAACCAAATTTTCTCCCATCTTAAAAAATTTGGTCCAAATTACGAGCGGACAAAATTTTTATTAAAAACCAAATTAAAATCGTGCCATGGATAATCAAGGCGATCGGATGCCGGTGGGGGTAGATGAAGAGGGGTTAGAGGCAACCCAGGACCCCAGGGAAGGAGTGGGAGTAATGGAGGAGGAAGGCAATGAGGATGCGGTAGAGGGGGTTGCAGGCGCACAAAATGGCGGCGCCTCGCACATGGCTGCGGCAGCCGAGCCCGAGATGCCAGAGTACATGCGAGTCTTTATGATTCAAATGATGGCAAAGTTGGACACCCAAAGCGATAAGTCCACTCGGGAAATAAAAGGGTTGGAAAACAGAATGGGGGAGCAATTGGGAAGCCAAATTGGGGGATTGAGGAAAGAGATGGGAGAAATGAGGGCCAATAGTGAGGGAATGGAAAATAGAATGGGGGAGCAATTGGGCAATCAAATTAGGGGCCTAGAGGTCAAATTGGTAGGATTAGAGGGCAAATTAGGGGGCCAATTGGAGGACATGGGTGGCCAAGCCCGAGAAATTAATGAGGGGTTGGCGAGGGACAAGGCCACGTACGAGGTAAAGCAGATGGGGAGGAACAGAGACCGCGAGTTGCGCGGGAGAGGCACACGGGCACGCGACGAGGTAGCGCGGCTTGAGAAGTGCGGAGAAAGCGAGGCTGAGCAAGGCAAAGTCACGTGGATCGGGGTCAGGGTCGGCGTCATGGGGGGGCATTCGTGGGCCATGCCCCCCAAATGAGTTATTGTGCCCCCCCCCCCCCCCCACCCACCCGCAGGCCAAGCCTTTGGCGCTAAACTTTGCGTTTTATTAATTAATTTATATTTAGCATATTAAAAGTGAAAATCTTTTCGCTAAATGAAATGAAATAAAAACAAAAATAAGAAAAGAAAAAAAACACACCCTGTTGGTCATATTTGAATCAGGTCACATTTGAGGAAGTAGTATGCTCATTGACGAGGAGTTTAATAAGGTGTGGGACATGGCCACGGCTGCCAGCGCATCACTGAGACCCACGATCCCCAAACAGAGACGCAAAGCGAACACAAATATGGATGAGTTTGTCGTTATGGGAACTACAGGACACAGGGATGATGACAAAAAAACAGAACTTCAGAGACTGCACTACAACACTATTGATTCAGTGCTTGGAGAGATGGATCACAGATTCAGCGAGCGCAACTCACACTTGGCTAGTGCACTTGTTGCACTGAATCCAGAAAGTGATACATTTCTTGATGTAAAGACTGTGAAGCATATTATGGACCTGTCACGATCGCCTATAATTGAGACAGAGTACGAAGTTGCTAAACAGTTTTTCAGCTCACAAAAACAATCACAGCCAATCGAGGGGGATTGGACTACACAGCACATCCTCTCAGAGTACCACACACATCTGATCGGAATGCCCAGTGTACTGACTGCTTTCAAACATGCCTCAACATTTGGCGCCTCCACAGCAATGTGCGAGAATTCATTCTCCACTCTGAGAAACGTATTTTCGGACCACAGACACGCAATGCTCCACAAAAGAAAGGCCCAGTTGGTTCAGCTAGCGTTTGAGAGGGACTTAACCCGAAAATGCACAACTGAATGGAAGGACGCCATTCTTAGGAGGTTCAGCACCAACACTCGCCGCCTGCAACTCTTCTAAAGGTAAGCCATGCGTTTAATTCACTTTATGATGCCAGCCTTGGCTTTCATGATTATTACGCAAAATGTTGAATGATTTTTGGGTCTGTCTGCATTTATTCGGTAAGAGTGGAGAAAAATAGTCTATTTCAAATGATGGTCCAATGACGCGCACAGTGCAGTGAATGAAGGCGTGAAAGAGTGAAAGAGTGAAATAATGAGAGACAGAGACGTGGCTTGCACGTAGGCTATATTTTGTGCAGTGTGGGGGCACAGGGCAGTGTGTGTGTATGTGTATGTGTGTGTGTGTGTGTGTGTGTGTGTGTGTGTGTGTGTGTGTGTGTGTGTGTGTGTGCAAGAGAGAGACTTTGCAGCATGTTTTTAAATAATTGTAACTGGGTTGGTGTGTTGATTGTTGACGGCAAACTCTTATTATCAAGCATTTACATCATAGATTGAGTTCTGAACGGCAGGTTGTGCCCCCCCCCCCCCCCCCCGCGGTTACCCTAATGCCCCCCGATTAGATTTGTTCTGACGCCGACTCTGACCGGGGTAGAGATCGCGACCCGGGGTATGGGGAAGCCGGCGACCGCCGAAGTAGAAAATAAAATTTTATTAGAGCCAGCGGTCGTCGAGGGAAGGGAAAAAGAAATTAAAACCGAACAAATAGTGGAAATTGGAGAGACCGCAGACGTAGAAAAGCACTCGCAGGAGGAAGAGAGGGAAAATGTACAAAGTCGGTGCTCACATCGTGATGCTGTACTTATTAACCAAATGGGAAGTTTGCAGGTGGTGGAGAAGCGAAGAAGAAGAATCCAGAAGGTGAGCCGGGTGATAAATGGTGCTAAGAGATTTGGCAGGAAAGTGTTTAGCGCCAAAATAATTTTTGCGCGCTTGGGATTCCAGCGTAACCCGGGCGTTTGTGAGAGGTCCGTGGTGCGCTGTGTGAGTGGAAATGGCGCGCGTGTGCGAATGGCGCCAGAGCGTGAGTGTGTTACCGAGTGCGAGGAAGAGTGCACGACAGAGTGTGGGAGTGAAACCGAGAGCGAGGGAGAAGGCACAAGGGAGTGTATGTGTGAGGGTGAGAGTGACACGGAGAGCGAGTTGGTTGTGGCGAGTGTGCAGGAGTGCACACCGGAGCGCGTGATTGGGTATGCAGAAGAGTGCATACCCATGGTTGTTACAGAGGATGTAACCGAGGAGGTGTGTTAATGAAGTGTGCGAACGACGAGTGTGCGCCAAGGTGTGCGAGGAGGTGTGCGGTGGTCAGGTGTGTAACAAAGTCTGTGAGCGGAATGAGTGTGCCTGGGTGGTGTGCATGGAGAGAGAGTGCGGTGACGAAATGTGCGGAGTGTATGGAGACACCTGGATGTGTGAGTAGGAAAAGGAACGCGTGGTGTGGGAATCGAGCATCGACGTTGACTGGGGCAGCGGTTAGGCCGATGTTTAGCCGACGCGAGCTCTCGGTGCGCGGTGTTCTTTGTGTGCTGTGGGAGCCGGCCGGGATCGTGGCCGCGTCGCTCCTGCATGGGGCGCCGTGCACGATTCAGGTCGGGGCCGTGTCGTGCAGGCGATCGGCGCGATTCCGGGGGAGAAAGGCCAGGTCAGACCTGCGCCCCCTGGCGGGGGCGGTGTTCTGACCAGGTGAGGCTGGGCAATCGTGCTTGGGAGCGCAAGGCCTTGCGCCGAGATGGTGCTTGGAGTCTCGGACCGAGTATGCCTCCTCCCCAGAATCGATGCCGGACAGACCCAACCCACAGTAGACCAACCATTCGCACAGATAGCCGGCTTTTCGAAGTCGAGCTATGAGAATGTATTTCCCGCACCGAGGCTCGTAGCATAGTGGACGATTGGTGATAGCAGTAGTGATGGATGGTAGTTTTACCATTCCCATTTCTACCTTTGGGCACATGAGCTTTAGGTTTATGGGGTGGCTGTGTAAACTAGCCCGGGAGGGTTAGGTTAATGTATAGGAACTAGAAAATGACAATAAGTGACTTTAGATTTAAGTAGCGACATTATACCTGTAGCGGGGACCTAGGTAGATTAGATGGTTGATAACGACGAGGGATGTGCAATAGTATAAGGGGTGACAGGAAAGCACTAAGTTAGAGGGAAAACCAGATAGTTTAAATGATGCTGTGCGTATGAGCTTTAAGGTTTGGATGAAATGAGGAATTGAGAGGCAATGGTTTGGAGAAGTGAAAGTGTGTTGAGCAGAGTATTGTGAAAGGTGTGATTGTGCATTGGGTGATTGACTTGCATGGTGGCAAGTGAGAATGGTTGGATGGAATAAATGGTCTGGAATAAATGGTCTGGAATGAATGGTGTGGAGTGGGAGTGTGGAATATGTGGAGTGGAGTGTATGGTGCGAAAGAGTGGATGGGGGAAGGATGGACCCCCTTCACGAGTACCCGGGGAGGGTAGTTTAAAGTTAGGTAGAGGGAGTAGGTAAATTGTGGTTGGATATTGGCATCTGTGGTGCGAATAGTAGCAAGTGGTTGCTTTGAGTGGGTGCATTAGTGGAGTAAATTGGCTGGGCGTGTGGCCTGTTAGTGAGAATGATTAGTTGGGCACTCCGCCACTGTTAGTCTGTCGGCCAGGTGAGGCCGCAGGTAGGCTCTGGGAGCGAGTAGTAGTTCAATGGGGCCCGGGATCCTATGGAGAGGCCCCGGGTAGCCCGACGCCAGAGAGGCCGGTAGGGGGTGAGAGAGCCAGAGGGCCTTCCCCAGATAGGTTAGGGTGAGGAGCAGGTAAGCTCGGGAGGAAACTGCAGTGGTGGAGGTGTGCAGGTGGGTAGGCCTGCTGGTGAGCCACACTACCCAGCCCTGAAATTGTGCGAGGGCACAGGGAGTAGAATCGGGGGAGTGAGACCCCAAATTGGGAGCACCACAGTATGTTCAATGGGAGTTCGGTTCTTAGAACCGCATGGTGTAATGATGGCCAATGGTTTTGCAGGGAAAGACCCCGGGTAGAGGTAAGTGTTAATGTCATTTAGAAGGTAGTTTAGGATTGAAAATCTCTTCGCACCATCTGCATCCACTCACCTGAGGTGAAAAGACTCCACACCGATTTGGCAGACATTTGGAATGTAAGACGCATCTCGACGTGGGTGGGACGTTGTTTATTATTCCATCTCTTCCTCCTTAGGAGGGATTGATGACCAATTTGGATTAGGGGAGATATGGGAGACAAGACGTTAGAGACGAAATCTGTAAAGTTGTAAATTGTGTAAATACGGGGTAGGGGCAAGGGTAGATTAGTTGACATGGGGGGGGGGGGGATGTACGGTAGGGACGAGCTTTCTCGGCTCGCTCTCCTGTGCACATCACTTTGCATTATCTTGTGTTGATGTGTACCCTTGCGCCCTTGCACCCCGCTAACCCTGCTTTGTCTTCCTTCCCCACTCATGGACCATGGTCTTTGTGTGCCGAGGGGAAAGTGTGTAGGTGTCACAGTTGTGCGCCCGCACCCTCGCTGCTTGCCTGCCTGGACCGGTACACCACCTATGGACCACACGTTCTGTGGCCGAGCCCACCTTATGGACCACACGCTTGTGGCCTAGCACCATGTATGGACCCCACGTTTTGGGGCCTGGCACCATGTATGGACCCCACGTTTTGGGGCCTGGCACCTCTGCTGGAAGCGGGCCTTTGCTGCCAGCATCAAGCAGGTGGACCACCTTAGTTGGCCCCTGCTGGCCGTAATTAAAAAAAGTGGACGCGGTTTGTGCCCTTTTTAGTGATTAAATAGGCCGCAAGAAATAACCTCAAGACGCCAAGAAACATCGGCCCAGCAGCCATCGGCCCAGTTGAGAAGACGCCAGTTATTTTTGAAAAATGTATGACTGTGCTTATGGTGGTGCTTATTGGTGCTTTCAATGTATGGTGGTGCTTTTTGTGGGGTTTTTTTTAGTGCACCTTATCATCTGATTGTGCATTTCTGTGCATGTGGGTATGGTGTATCGGTACAGTGCAGTGCATGACCTTTGCTCTTTTCAAAAGTTCTGCTTTTGTTTCCCAAAAAGACAGGTCCTGGGTTCGAGTTTTGTAAATAATCAAAATAGTAGTGTTCTTTGTAAATAATGCTCCCCACCGGCTTTATGTGTAGTTTGAAAATTAATTCCGCAATTCGGTTAGTCTGTGGGCGTGAGTCTGCCAGGTAGAATGCAACGCAGCAGACGGGACATGTCTAGTGCTAAAAATGTCGCACTCAGGGTGAGGTTAACATTAGAGGGTAACTACATGTACGTGTCACAGTAATTGTAAAGATCATTTCCTTGTTTGTCGGCCCGGGACGGGCCTCGAGGAAAGGAGGGAGCAGTGTTGTGGTTTTTAGAACCCTCACTTGTAAATTCGTTGTACATAATTCTTTGGTAAAGGTCAAAGGTCGCACCCGTAGTTAGGCCATATTACAACACGTAGCTCACCTTTACCTTTAGTTATTTCCTTAATATGTGTTTCAGGTAAGGCTCTGTTTCCAATAGTTTGACTCTGCGTTGCATTAATCAAATAACATAGGTCCTTTTCAATCCCGTTCATTTTGCGGCTTGGCTCTCTCCAAATTGTATTACGCGCCTCTGCCAGCCGCAGCCGCCTCGGCGCTCGCTCCAAACGCCATTACGCACGCAGTCAAGCTGGAGAAGAAGGGGCGGAGCGCCAAGGACAAAGGCATGGCCCCGTCAACGTGTCAGCAAGGGAGGAGTCGGTGAGCCCTCGCGACCAACCAGGGCCGAGGCGAGCTCACCGGTGGGTGTGTCTACAAGCGGGCGGCTGGATATGAGAGCGCGAGATATAAGCGCGGAAAGGGACTACTTCTGGGACGGGAGGACGGGAGCGAGAGAGAGAGAGAGAGAGCTGGCGTGAGAGCTGCGTGCACGAACAACTTCTAGCTGGGACTTCTGCCGAACATCAGCACGTCAGGAACGTTAAAAGCCTCCCTCCCCGATTTATGAACCCCAATAACTAAGGTCCGCTCGCGTTCAACCATCAACGAACAGCACTGCCTGCCGGGTTTTGCCGCGGAACCGAAGCGTGGACCGGGGTGCAGCGTGGATCGGAGCCGGAGCCCACGCCGTCCTTTTGTTTGGACCTTCCTTCCCTGCCATCATTACTCCTCCCGTGTAAGTCTGTTTGTGTTGTCCTGGGGCGTGCTAATTAAGACTGTATAAGGTTGCCCTGTGTCTCCTTCTTCTTCTTCCCTTGTACATTCCCTTCTTTCGTTTCCTCTTTTATTAGTGTAGTAATAAATCATATTTGTTCTTTCTTACCTTTTGGTTTCCTCTTATTCGATCGCTTTCGTCTGTTCTCCATTGAGTACCGGTGGCACGATTTCAGAACCGCTCAGGATCGGGTTAGTCTTTTGTTAATGGCTCGGGCTTCGGATTGCTAAACCGCTCGGCAATTTCCATCTTGTCCGCGGTCCGAGGAGGAGTTATCTCCCTGCTTCACGGCCAGGGGTAGCACTCAGGTATTTGGGACTTCATTGACCAATCACCCTGGCTACTCCCGACCGGAAGGAGCGTTATAACTTCTAGAGTTGGGGGAACGGCCAGCTTAAAAGACAAGGGGATTAACCCCCCCCCCCCCCTTGGTAAGGGGAGCGCCAACCCCCGAATCCGCAACAATATATATAAATATATATATATATAAATAAATATATATATATATATATATATATATATATATATATATATATATATATATATATATATATATATAGATATATATAAATATATATGTATATATATATACAGTGGAACCTTGACTTACGAGTTTAATTCGTTCTGTGACCGAGCTCGTAACTCAAATTGCTCGTTTCTCAAATCAAATTTCCCCATTAAAATGCATTGAAATGCTATTAATCCGTTCCAGCCCGCCAAAAACCACACCAATTTTTTTTTAAATATACAGTATATATAAAAATATCTCGCGCTTTATATTTCACCTGTATGCAGCATACAAGTTGGCAGGATGGCCTGAACTGGAGGTACGCACACTTGACTCTAAAGTCTAAACTGTCCAGCCTGGGTTTGAATCCCGACCCAGCTATAACCTGTCATGGGTGAATCACAGGCAGGGTGATTCATCAATGTGTGTACCGCTAAACTGGGCGCCCCGTTTGCGTCCCATTAGTTGTTGGATGTTAAGGATCTCACCGTGTTTTCCACAAAGAGAAGGCGAGCTATCGCCGGCACTCTGAACAAGTTGTGGCCTGGTATGGCATGAACATGAAAACATGAACATGAACATGAAATGTTCGACATGAACATGAAATTTTCCGAAATAACCAAAATGCGAAAACTAAAATGCATCGCTATACGACAGAGATACGTACTGTACTTGAACGGCAAGATAACCACGTGACCAGAACCTACCTGGCGGCGTGAACTCGAAATAACCAAAATGCGAAAAAAAAAATGCAGCGCGATACGACAGAGATACGTACTTGAACGGCAAGATAACCACGTGACCGGGTGGCGAAAGCTCGTAACTCGGATCTCGGCTCGCATCTCAAAGCAATAAACTGCCGGAGCGACGGCTCGTATCTCGAAAAACTCGTAAGTTGGGGCACTCGTAAGTCAAGGTTCCACTGTATATATAAATATATATAAATATGTATATATATATATATATATATATAAATATATATTAATATATATGTATATATATATATATATATATATATATATATGTATATATATATATATATATATATATATATATATATATATATATATATATATATATACATCAACATCGACGGTATCCCAATATCCACCTCCCCTCACATCCGGAATCTTGGCGTCATCTTTGACCAAACCCTTTCCTTCGACAAATACACTAAACAGATCACAAAGTCAGCCTTCTTTCACCTGAAAAACATTGCCCGTCTCCGCTCATCCCTCTCCTCCACGGCTGCAGAAACCCTCATCCACGCCTTCATCACCTCCCGTCTGGACTACTGCAATAGCCTCCTCTATGGTTCACCCTCAAAAATCACCAATAAACTCCAATACATTCAGAACTCCGCTGCCCGTCTTCTCACCCATTCCCGGACCCGTGACCACATCACCCCCGTCCTTTACAAGCTTCACTGGCTCCCCATCCCCCAGAGAATCCAGTACAAAATCCTCCTCTTGACATACAAAGCCCTCCATAACCTGGCCCCATCCTACCTGGCTGACCTCCTCTCCAGACACACTCCCACCCGCAACCTCCGCTCTGCTGGTACCAACCTCCTGACCCCCTCCATCCGGACCAAATTCAGATCCTGGGGGGACAGGGCCTTCTCCATCGCTGCTCCCACCCTCTGGAACTCGCTACCTCACACCATCAGAGACTCCTCCTTACTCACCACATTCAAAACATCACTAAAGACCCACCTGTTCAACACTGCATTCAACATTCAACCCACAGCATTTAACCCCTGACTATCACTTCTCCTTCTCCCTCCTTTTGCTTTAAATATTTCCCTATTGATTCTTGTCTTTTTGCAATTGTTGTTTTCATGTATTGTTATGCATTATGTTTGCCACTCTGTCAAAGCGCCTTTGGGCTTCTGGAAAAGCGCTATACAAAATAAATGAATTATTATTATTATTATTATATATAAATAAATAAATATATAAATATACATATATATATATAAATATATAAATATATAAATAAATAAATATATCTATACACAGACGGCATTTAATATGAAATTTTTTTTTGTGGGGGTGAACTTACTTTTCAAGATGTCTTAGAACCAAAAGTTCATTGGAATTATGTTGAAATTATTCTAGATTTTGTTAATGTGACCTTTAAAAGAAACAAAAACCACATTTGACATTTCGAAACAAATAAATTGATCCTTGAAAGTGATGTAAACTGATATCGAACTCAATTCATGGACAGTACTGTATTAAACTTCTGTACGTTTTCCAGAAGTATCACTTTATTTTGCACATTAGCCAAATTTTTTTTTAACAAAAACAAAAGTAAAATTACGACTGGGATTACGGACAGTAAAATTACAGTTCAGTACTTCGTGTAACCCCCACGAGCATTCAGGAGAGCACGTACACGTTGAGGCATGCTGTTCACGAGATTTGCCAAGGTTTGGACAGGAATCGCTTGCCATGCAGTGACAATAGCCTGCTGCAATTCACGCACAGCGGTCGGCTGCTGGTCCAAGTGGTCGATTTGACGCGTTACTTCTGCCCACAAGTTCTCTATCGGATTCATATCCGGGGACATGGCAGGCCACTCCATATGCTCTACACCACGGTCAGCAAGAAAGTGTTGGATCATGCGAGCACGATGAGGCCATGCATTGTCATCTTGGAAGAAAAGGTTTCCTCGAAAGGCTGCACGAGCAAATGGAAGCAATGTTTCTTCCAGAATGGCCCTGTACTTGAACTGGTTCAGGCAGGTTTCCATTCAGAACAACCAGGTCAGTTTTGCCCCCTGCATGAAAAGCAGCCCAAAACGGTCACCCCACCACCTCCAGCTTGGACTCTTGGCACTATACAATCTTTGTTGTAGACTTCATGCACTTGTCTGCGCACTCGGACGCGGCCATCTTGACGATAGACCAGAAATCTAGACTCGTCACTGAAGATTACGTGATTCCAGTGTCCTGGCTGCCATTGACGGTGCTCTCTGGCCCACTGCAATCAGCGCTGGCGGTGTTGTCTGGTCAGGCGTGGCTTTCTCAGGGGACGCCTGGCACGATAGCCTGCTTGAACCAGTCGTTGGTTGACTAGCCTTCTGGATACAGGCACATTTGTCAGTTGCTGCCACTCAGCCCTAAGCCTATTAGCTGACTTGGTACGGCGATTGCGGACTAACCGGTGCAGCTGGCGATCATCCCTCCTTGTGGTTCTGCGGGGACGTCCTGGCCTCGGTATTGGAGTCGGGACAGATCTCTGAGCATTTCGTTTCAGGATCTTTGACACCTGACCTGGAGTGATGCCATACTGCCGAGCAATAGCACGCTGTTTCATGCCAGAATTTCGTAAAGCCACCACTCCATGACAAACAGCATTGTCGAGTTGACGGACCATCTCCAGAGGAAGCGGCAATAACTTTTGGAGATGTGCAGCAGTTGTTTTCCACTAATACAGAACGCAACAACCCATGTATACCCGACTGTGAAGCCAATCGTCAAATGCACCTGTCCGTACATTTTGCCACGCCACCTGTGATATAATCCTGTTGTTGACTTCTTGCTGTGACAGACAATCAGTGACATGGTTCTTTTCACAAATAAATCACCAAAGTGTAAAAGAAACTCACCAGATTGATATACTGAGTTAAGAAAGTAAACCCAAGTCAAGAAAAAAAAAAATATCCATATTAAATGCCAAGTCTGTATATATATATATATGTTGTTGCGGTTTTGAGTCTGTCAAGTGAGCCTAATAAAGGTTAAAGTTTGTCCCCCATAGTCACACAAGCAACATGTAGCCTCGCAATAGTATAGTTATGTCTTCGTATTTGTAAGCTTAGTCCTTTTCCTTTGTTAGTTCTGCGTTGAGTAGAGCCAGGAGAATAGGCCCTACTTCTACCGATCATTCTACATCCGTAGGCTCAATCCATTTTGCTAAACGTTGGTGATCATTGGGCGAGTTAACACGAGGCAGGCCTAGGAAGGTCGGGGCGGAGTCGAGGGTGGAGCGGCGGAAGCGCTAACTGTAAGCACGAGCCGCCAATCAGAGCGCAGAGGTGGTGACGGCGGCGTGGCGTCAGAGGGCGTGGTGAGAAGGTTCGAGTGAGTTCCAGAAGGTTCGGTGGGCGTAGCTATAAAACCGCTGCGCGAAAGCCCTCAACAGGACTTACAGCGAAGGACTTACAGCGGAGGACTTGCCGCAAACAAAGGACTGAAGCAGAGGACTTGCTGCGAGAGAGAAAGATAACGGACTAGCGCGGGAAAGCCGAGAGCAAAGGAGACTCGCCGCAGTTGATGAACTTGAACTTCATGCACTTGCACGAGAACGGTACAGATACGCGGGTGCAGCCAGACGCGCTTAAAACCGAATACAGTGCATTGTGAGATGCGCGAGAGAGAACGGCTGAGTAACCGCCAGCCGCGCTAAAGTCCACCCTTTGCCGTTATGCCCCAACATCTGCTTTGTTCGAGAGACGCGCTACGAGTCCCTGCCTTCGCCTGCCACCATCTTCGCGGGACGTGCCGGGGCCGTGGATAGCCAGACGGGGACCATCTCTGGACGACCACGGCGACGCAATGGGGAACATCTACCCTTCTGCAATTCCCTGTGTGAGTGTGAGACGGGCCCGTTGTCCAAGGGATAAGTTAAGACTGTTTAAGGTTGCTCTGTGTCTCTTCATCCTTGAACTTGTATTGAACTTGAACTTGAAGACAAGGGGATTAATCCCCCCTTGATAAGGGGATTAAGGGCGGTGTGTGAAATTATAATTAAACCATTTGTTCCTCCTTTCTTCCTGATTTGACCGTTTCTGTGGTTTCTTCGATTGGCTCAGCATGGTACGGGTAGAACCGCTCTAATCGGATTCCAACACCTAAGTAACTGCGTGGACCATGTGTACGCAATCCGCTCGGCGTACTCAAACCACACGTGGTTCGTGCGAGGCTTGTTTCCTCGCTCCCAGGGCAGCGCGGGGAATTAGGTACGAGTGAAAAGTAGTCCCGAAACCCTACTCCGCGTGTGTCCGGGAGGGACATCTCAAGTCTCGGTTCCGCCAAGCCCAGAAAGACAAGGGGATTAATCCCCCCTTGATAAGGGGATTAAGGGCGGCGTAGAGAACCGCAACAATATATATATATATATATATATATATATATATATGAGTAAATAAATAAATAAATATATAAATAAATATATAAATAAATAAAACATTTATATACATATACATATATTTTGAGATCAGACCACATTACTGTCGTGGGTATCAGGAAGCAAGTGCCACATGACCTATTGTTACCTGCAATAGTACCATTGAATTGAATTTAGACTGTAAGACTGCCAAAGGACTGTAAAACGGCAACTTGTCTTTATATTCAAGTTCATATTCCAAGTCGTGTTCAAAATATAACATTGGGAGAGTTTGGAAAAAAAAAATACTATCAATGAAGGTCAGATGATACCTCTCACGCGTACCGTACAGACCGCGTGACTGAGGGCGAGAGAAGTGATGTACCATAGTTCATACCTCCACTTCGTTTGCACCCCGGCACAAAATAAACTAGAACAGCACTCAGTGGAGAGCATACCTCCGCCAGGTGAACAGGTTACGTTTTTTATCCCAGAGTATACCAGAAAAGCACAATACAGAATCACATTTAATTAAAATCATCCGTCCACAACTTTTTGAGATATCCTGCTTTGTATCGTTTTTAGCCCTATCTCTCAATGGTGAAGAATCACTTTAAAAATTATACTAGTCGGATCCAGATCTTCACCAAAATTGAATCGATTCTTCCTTGTCACACACACAACCTTCTCCACTAAGTTTCGCCCAAATCCGTCCATAACTTTTTGAGATATCTTGTTTACAAACGGACAAACAAACAGACAGAGACAGACAGGGGTGAAAACATAACATCCATCCACCTTTGGTGGCAGAGATAAAAAAAATTCTGCGTGAAAAGACGTTAATTCGAAAATTACGAGACGTAAATAGAATATTGTTCAGTACTTCGTCTCTGACATTAAGTCGAAAAAACGTAAATAGAATGAGTGTAAATCGAGGACCAAGTGTACTTTTATGTTGGGAAATAATATAAAACATTGGTGTTTTTGGACAATTGTGAGTAGCTTGTTCCGAGAACATAAATCTGTCCCACTCAACTTTCAAAACAAGCTAAGTTTGGAAAAAAATTGTTGAGAATTAAAAAAAATTGTTGAAAATAAAAAATTGGTGAAAAAAAGAAAAGGTCAGCTTAAACCACACTTCAAAAGTGGATATGCCTTTGGATGCAATACTCTGCCTATGAAAGAACGACATCAGGGATGTACAACAGGATTGTGCCGAGGTAGCACACTTACCTTTTAGCAGAGCAGTCTCGGTTTCATTCTCAACCAGACTATAAACTGTCGGATTGGTGTTTCTCAGGAAAGGAACCAGATCAAGAAGTGTGCTTTCTGTCAGATGGGATGATAAGCTGGGAACATGTCCACCATCATTGATCGCTGGTGGCCATAAAGATCCATTGGTTTTTCTTTGATGAAGATTCAAAATGTTTGCCACATTCATAAGCAATAGTTTATTGCCAGCACCATGGCCAAATTCCAGCTTCCTCCCCCAATTACAGACTTGGCATTTAATACGGAATTTTTTTTTTTCTTGACTTGGGTTTACTTTCTTATATCAGTATATCAATCTAGTGAGTTTCTTTTACACTTTGGTGATTTATTTGTTAAAAGAACCATGTCACTGATTGTCTGTCACAGCAAGAAGTCAACAACAGGATTTATCACAGGTGGCATGGCAAAATGTACGGACAGGTGCATTTGATGATTGGCTTCACAGTCGGGTATACAAGGGTTGTTGCGTTCTGTATTAGTGGAAACCAACTGCTGCACGTCTCCAAAAGTTATTGCCGCTTCCTCTGGAGATGGACCGTCAACTCGACAATGCTGTTTGTCATGGAGTGGTGGCTTTACGAAATTACGGCATGAAACAGCGTGCTAATGCTCGGCAGTATGGCATCACTCAAGGTCAGGTGTCAAAGATCCTGAAACGAAATGCTCAGAGGGGTGTCCCTACTCCAATACCGAGGCCAGGACGTCCCCACAGAACCACAAGGAGGGATGATCGCCAGCTGCACCGGTTAGTCCGCAATGGCCATACCAAGTCAGCTAATCGGCTTAGGGCTGAGTGGCAGCAACTGACAAATGTGCCTGTATCCAGAAGGCTAGTCAACCAACGACTGGTTCAAGCAGGCTATCGTGCCAGGCGTCCCCTGAGAAAGCCACGCCTGACCAGACAACACCGCCAGCGCCGATTGCAGTGGGCCAGAGAGCACCGTCAATGGCAGCCAGGACACTGGAATCACGTGATCTTCAGTGACAAGTCTATATTTCTTGTCTATCGTCAAGATGGCCGCGTCCGAGTGCGCAGACAAGTGCATGAAGCCTACAACAAAGATTGTATAGTGCCAAGAGTCCAAGCTGGAGGTGGTGGGGTGACTGTTTGGGCTGCTTTTCATGCAGGGGGCAAAACTGACCTGGTTGTTCTGAATGGAAACCTGAACCAGTTCAAGCACAGGGCCATTCTGGAAGAAACATTGCTTCCATTTGCTCGTGCAGCCTTTCGAGGAAACTTTGTCTTCCATGATGACAATGCACGGCCTCATCGTGCTCGCATGATCCAACACTTTCTTGCTGACCGTGGTGTAGAGCATATGGAGTGGCCTGCCATGTCCCCGGATATGAATCCGATAGAGAACTTGTGGGCAGAATTAATGCGTCAAATCGACCACTTGGACCAGCAGCCGACCTCTGTGCGTGAATTGCAGCAGGCTATTGTCACTGCATGGCAAGCGATTCCTGTCCAAACCTTGGCAAATCTCGTGAACAGCATGCCTCAACGTGTACGTGCTCTCCTGAATGCTCGTGGGGGTTACACGAAGTACTGAACTGTAATTTTACTGTCCGTAATCCCAGTCGTAATTTAACTTTTGTTTTTGTTAAAAAATTTTTTGGCTAATGTGCAAAATAAAGAGATACTTCTGGAAAACGTACAGAAGTTTAACACAGTACTGTCCATGAATTGAGTTCGATATCAGTTCACATCACTTTCAAGGATCAATTTATTTGTTTTGAAATATCAAATGTGGTTTTTGTTTCTTTTAAAGGTCACATTAACAAAATCTAGAATAATTTCAACATAATTCCAATGAACTTTTGGTTCTAAGACATCTTGAAAAGTAAGTTCACCCCCACAAAAAAATATTCCATATTAAATGCCAAGTCTGTAGCTAGAAGGTTCACTCCCAGTCGGTTTCTTGCGATACTTTAGCCCTTGAAATACTCCCAGTGTGCCACAGGACTGCCAACCTACCAGGATGCGGTATTACACTGTAAATGGCAATCCAATGACGTCTGAACCAATAGCGAGAGGTTTCAAATGCTGAGCATGATTATCCTAATGCCACTACTTAGCCTGCTGAGGGATTGTTGATGCTGTCTGTTTGGCCTCATCTGCTGCTGTCTGCTAGTCAGGTGCAAATGCACGGCGGTGACCAAGTACAGCAGTACATGCAGGTTTACCAAATACAATTTGGGCAGGTGAACGGCCGCCGACACGTGGAGTGTTATGCCACTCCAGCAGTCTGAGACATAAACTCATCATCGTCGGTACTACAATTTTTGGGCATCTCGGCAATTAACGTTTAAGAGCTTTCATGCCGCCTCTGAGTGTCCGCTTGACCTCAGCCAATATGGTGATGATGGGTGATGGGTTATTCCCAAACAGTCAAGAAATTTGGAAAATTCCCGTGAAGAGAATTGTTGGCCACCATCAGTGTGCAATCTCACAGGAACACCGAGGTCTTCGACGAAACAGCTTAAACCACGAATGAACAACCATGTGTGTTAAACAGGTATACAAAAGGCCAGCAAGCCAAGTGGTCGGTGTACACAAGATAATCAAGGCCAGCATGTGTGAAGAAATAAGCGGATACGTCTTCAGACACATGGGTTTGTGATGGATCCCTCATCAGAGGGTCCTGTTGCTGTGAAGGCTGCCTCTCCTGGAATTTGGCGCAAGAACAGGTGATGTTGACGATGTTGTTGTTTATGTTCAGCCAGCATACCAGCTGATGGGACCATGTCTTTGTACGTTCAATTCCTTGGTGTGAAACTTCAAGTATGTCTCGATTGCTGCTATAGGCACAACAAAGCAGGAGGAGACCGTCATCCACTGATAGATTGTTGCGAATACTATAATTCCTTAACATGAGGGTCAATGGCTCCGTTGTTGGAGGGGAAACCCACAGTGACAATTTGCTCAAGAAGGCGATAGGTAACGTCCCTGCAAACAATGTACCATAGCATCTCGAGGATGGGATCTCGAAAGGAGTCCCCAGACAGACGATCGTCGATTTGTCGTGTAGCGAAGGCCACAATATGATGAATGGAAAACTCAATTTCTGCTAGTAGATCCTGAGATTGTGGTTCATCCACTGGATGACGTGAAAATGCGTCCCAAAGTGTGTGTTCCGTGCCTCCCTGCCAGGTGGTGGTGAAGTTGTACGGTGTCAGTTTTCCCACAATACACTGCAGGAAAGGGTTCTCAATGGTGTCCAATGTATACAAGTTGAAGACAGGCACCAGAGGTCTATGGTCCACAACAAGGTTGAACGATGAAGTCCCATTAGGTACTGCTTACATGTCTATGTGGCCCAAGCTACGGCCAATGCCTTGAGTGCAATCGTAGCATACCTGGAATCCATGTCTGAAAGGTGACATGATCCACACTGGACCAGTCTATGACGCTCCTCATGTATCTACAACAGAGTAAAACAGAGGCCATGTAACAGTGATGCGTCGGTTTGAAGCGTGATGCGTCGGTTTGAAGCACGATGGGTAACTTTGGATCAAAATGGGCCATGATTGGTGGTGACATGAGAATGTTTTTAGCATGGTCGAATGCCTCGTCATGATCAGCAGTCCAGTGCAAGGTATCTCGTTTCTTGAGCAGTCCACAAAGTGGTTCTGATGCACTAAGAATGTCTGCTGAAAAATTGTCCAGATGGTGAACCATGCCGAGAACCGAGCGAAGATCTGTGATGTGGTTGGAGTCGGGAAATCTGTGATCGCGTTCAGCTTTTTCAGTATTTGAAGCAATACCATTCTGTTCAACAACATATCCACAGAACTTCACCTGGGCCTGAGAAGTCTGGAATTTTTCAGGATTCAATGCGATCCAGCGCATGTGACAGCACATCAAGAACTGTTGTACCTGCTGTGTGTGTTCAGGGAACGAATGTTCAAACATCATGACTTACACTCCAATATTGGGCAGAAAAGTCACTTGTCCAAGAGGGTCGTCGTCAAAATCTGAGACGTCGATCTGAATATGCTGTGTGCTGTCCAGGTTAATATGAGTGGTACCTGCTGCCAACACCATGTGACAAACGGCTGATTTGGACATTGTTGGCCCTGTGGCTCTGGAATTTCAGCACACTTTTCCAAAATGTCCACACATAACACATTTCTGACACTTCTTGCTTTTTGCAGGGCACTTAGCCATGTCAGAGTGTGGATTGCCACCACACCTGTCACAATGATGGCTGTCACATGTAGGTTGATATACTGCCGGCTTGCTGAATCGGGGTCCTGTCTTGTCGACAGATATCAGGTTAGTTCCGTGAGTCCCAGAAACCATCATATCAGCCTTTTTACCTGCTTCCTCTTGTCAACATGTAACAATTGCTGTCTTAAGGTTGAGGTCCAGCTTTGCAAGCAGTTTCCGATGGACATCCGAATAGGAAATCCCGTCCAGATAGGAAATCCCATCCGGATAGAAAATCCCGTCCGGATAGGAAATCCCGTCCGGATAGGAAATCCCGTCCGGATAGGAAATCCCGTCCGGATAGGAAATCCCGTCCGGATAGGAAATCCCGTCCGAATAGGAAATCCCGTCCGGATAGGAAATCCCGTCCGGATAGGAAATCCCGTCCGGTTAGGAAATCCCATCCGGTGAGGAAATCCCGTCCGGTGAGGAAATCCCGTCCGGTGAGGAAATCCCGTCCGGTTAGGAAATCCCGTCCGGTTAGGAAATCCCGTCCGGTTAGGAAATCGCGTCCGTTTAGGAAATCCCGTCCGGATAGGAAATCCCGTCCGGATAGGAAATCCCGTCCGGTTAGGAAATCACGTCCGGATAGGTAATCCCGTCCGGTTAGGAAATCCCGTCCGGATAGGAAATCCCGTCCGGATAGGAAATCCCGTCCGGATAGGAAATCCCGTCCGGATAGGAAATCCCGTCCAGATAGGAAATCCCGTCCGGTTAGGAAATCCCGTCCGGTTAGGAAATCCCGTCCGGATAGGAAATCCCGTTGAGATAGGAAATCCCGTCCAG
The DNA here is from genome assembly GCF_964187855.1 of Myxine glutinosa. Lineage (NCBI taxonomy): Eukaryota > Metazoa > Chordata > Myxini > Myxiniformes > Myxinidae > Myxine > Myxine glutinosa. The sequence goes on along the minus strand of NC_136266.1, from coordinate 22,967,567 downwards.
ATAGGAAATCCCGTCCGGATAAGAAATCCCGTCCGGATAGGAAATCCCGGTGATAATCTTGACGACGAAATGGTGATCGACCGTCATCTTGCCAAGTACCGAAGGGCACATTGGAATGAGTCGAAAGTCTCACCTTCCTCGTGTTTGCGAATGATGAGTGCATCGTCATTCCATTACTCCCTCCAGGAGTTGAAGTCTCGCAATGAAATGATTTCATTGAGCACGGGTGGATAAGGTATTGAGCGCTTTGATGATGGTCGAGGCGGTTGAGGACGTGAAAGCAATGCCTCATGCAGCAGACTGATCCATGTGTCATGGCAGTGCTGTTGAGCTGCTACCATGTTGGTGAATGCCGTCATTATTGACGCCATGTCTGAGGAGGCACCAGCCTGCTCGGGATTCGACGTCCCGGCTGTCATAGGTTGCTCACCAGTTTGCTTTGACATCCTGGTCTATACTGTGCCGTGGTTGTTCACGAAAGAACACAGCCGACTACGCCATGTTGTTTGTAACTCGTGACGAGACACACAAACCGGAAGTCGTTTATTTCCACTGCATAGGCCATAGCGGGTGCATGTGGAAGCAGAAAAAGACGAAGAAGAATCACAGCTTGACCTATTCCGGATTGTCCCAGAGTAGCCCATGATCCATGGTTGGCCACAGTTGATTAAACTCGTCTGACCACTGCGCACACATATACACACACACACACACCACCCACACACACAAACACACACACACACCTACACACACCTACACACACACACACACACACACCTACACACACCTACACACACACACACACACACACACACACACACACACACACACACCACCCACACACACACACACACACACACACACACACACACACACACACACACCTACACACACACACACCTACACACACACACACACACACACACACACACCGACACACACACACACACACACACACACACACACACACACACACACACCTACACACACACACACACACACACACACACACCACCCACACACACACACACACACACAACACACACACACACACACACCTACACACACACACACACACACACACCTACACACACCTGAAATGGCTGCACTAACCTGCCACTCAGGACTAAACTCATATCAACATTAAGTTACCTCGGGTGTTGCCCTTTGAGTAAACCAATTTTAGTGAAAGAATACTTTGACAGAGACATTCCTTGAAACCATCATCAAACGAAGTTCTGTCATTGTACCAAAACAATGGCGTTTGCACAATCTCAACTCCCAGAGCAATCATCGCCATTGTGCCATAAATTATGTTTTGATCTTCCTGCAAAGAATGGAACACCCAGTTAGTAGCTACACGAACCCTTTGATCATCAGCGCACAAAGGAATGACTTGTTTCCTCTATGTAAGATTAACTTTCCGAAGGCCTTCCCAGATTCGGACATCTTGCTTTCACGACCAATGGACACCAATAACGGGTGGCAACCGAACGGCCTCTGATCACCGAAAGTAATACTTCCCTTGCTCTCATGTTACCTTGTCCCAATGTCCCATTGTCATGCTAACCGTCCACGTTAGAATTAATAGGGAACGGTATCGGAGGCAGACTGTAATTCAATCCCAAAACAGCAGCTGCAAAACCCTGTAGTCGGTGAAAACAGATTAAATCTGAGAGCAGGTAGCGAGCGACATGCCACACCCACATAGGAAAGGTGGTAAATACGTTTTTGGAGTAAAGAACGTTTGGACCCAATTTAATTTCTCAATACAACATAATTGGAAATCGATACCCTCGAGACATTTATCTATAAAAACACTACGTCAGCTCCATCGAAAAGTGATTTTTTTTTTCTAGTTTGAAAATTTCTAGTACGAGCAACGGTACCCGCCCTGTGGGCGGGGCTTCAATTGGGAGGCCCAAATGAAAAGGCAAAATATCGGAAATTGAAGGCTTTTTTTTTAAATATTAAACGATTTATATAAACATCCGTTAAATCATATCACACGTAAATCATCAAAATCTAAACGGTATTTGTAGAATTTCAATAAAAGCCACATCACTGTTCATATCGGTAAATATTATTCCATCGTGTTTGGAAAAACTGGAAAATTGGAAAAACAATATGGCCTATTTTACTCCCAGGGGCCCCAGGATTACCCACCCAAAATATCGTTGCGATCGGTTCAGCCGTTTTTGCGGTACCTGGGAACGGACGGACGGACAGACATTTGGTGAATTCTAGTAAGACGTTGGTGTTGCTTTAGCTTTTTGCTGGTACTCATTTTGCCAACCTCGGAAAGATGGCAAGCGGAGTCAACCACTCTGGTGTTAAATCAACGGTGGGGCAGGGACTCAAGCTCAGAACTCTAAGATCTCAAGCCAGCCACCTTATCCGATAAAGCAACACCTGGCTGGCAGGTTGGGTGTTTGACATGGATGAAGTGATTTGATTTTGGTAAAGATCTGAATCCACATCTGGATATTAGAAATTGTAAGTGATATTTCACCAATGAGAGATTGGGCCTAAAACGATATATAGCACAATATCCCAAAAGGTTGTGGACCGATTATGACAAAACTCGGTGGATGAGTTGGGCAGGTGACAACAACGAGCCGATTAGATTTCGGTTCAGGTCTGGATCCAGATCCGGCCTATCAGTGGGATACAAATCGTAAACTGTTCAGCCTGGCAGGGGTATGTGCTCTACCGAGTACCCGTTCTAGTTACCCTGCACTCGCGAAGTGAAAAATGCGGTTAAGCAATCGGGTGCGCTGGGATTTAAGTGATAAGTGACGTGTGCCATGTCTGCAATTTTAAAAATTCATTTTCTCAGAAACCGTTGGTCCGATTGACATGAAATTTTCACCATAGTGAGTGCCTCCTCCTGTATAATATTTTAATGATTATTATGACGTCAGAGGTCACGTGGTACATGCGTCATGTTGGAAAAACTTCGCACCTTTATATCTCTTAAAACCACTCCATGGAAAAAATTGAGACCTGGCTCATTGTCAACTAGTCCCCATGGGGAATAAGATATGTTAATGATGATGTCATCAGTGCCTTCGTTATGACGTCATAATTCGACAAATACAACACTTATTCATGCGATCATTATTAATTTTCTTTTTTGCAACTGTTGGTCTGATGGACACGAAATTTTCACCATAGAAGCACCTCCTCCTTTAGAATATATTAATGATAATCATGACGTCATAGGTCATGTGGTACAGGCGCCATCTTGGAAAAACCGAAAAATGTTGCACCTCTATATCCCCAAAACAGCTGCTTGGAAAAAATTGAAACGTGGCTCATTGTAAAGAACTCCATATGGAAAATAGGCTCCATTCTCCATTCCTCTTCCCTCAGATCGGCAGTCTGCTGCCTCCTCACTCTCTGAAGACCTGGACAAAATCACAGACTGGTCAAACAAGTGGAACATGTCTTTCAATCCTGACAAATCTCACACTCTTACTATGTCTCTCCGAAAAGTTCGACTGGACAACCCTCCCATCTACTTTCTCAACAATCCTCTCCAAGAAGTTCTGTCGCTCAAGATTTTGGGTCTCACTATCTGCCATGATCTTTCTTGGGAAAACCACATTTCCAAGCTGGCCTCCAAAGCCAGTCGCCGACTGGGCATCCTCCGTCGTGCGAAGTCCTTCCTCGGCACACCTGAGCTCCTCACCACATACAAGGCTTTCATCCGCAGCTCAATGGAATACTGTTCTCCCCTATGGGCCGGTGCTCCTGCCTCACACCTAGCTCGGCTTCACGCTGTTGAAACCAAAGCTTTCAGAATTATTGGAATCTCCCGCGATGAAGCTATCTCTGAGGGCCTTTCACTCACTCACCGCAGGCAGGTAGGTGGTCTTTCTGTCTTCTACCGACTCCTCTCCGGCCTTGCACCCCCAGCTCTCTCTGTGCTCTGTCCCCCAAATATTCCTACAGGTCGCACAAGATCTGCCAGCAACCCTCTGATGGTTAAACTGCCGAAATCTCGGCTCTCTGCTCACATTCACTCTTTCATTCCTCTTTTCTCCCGCCTCTGGAACAAACTCCCTCACTCCCTTCAATCCCACTCCTCCCTCCAGGTCTTTAAAACAGCTGTTCACCACCATCTCTTATCTTCCCCCATCCAAAACCTTGATCTTTTCTACCCCCGCTAATTCACCCCAGATCCACCTTGTTTGAAATTCCAACTTCTTTCCTGGAAGTCCTGGCAGTGTCCATATGTTTTATACCTCTCCCACCGCCCCCTTCCCATGCCCCCCCCCCCAAAACCCTCGCCCTCTCTCAGATCTCTCGATGTCTCCATGTCTCTCGGTCCATGCTCTCAAATGTTGTGTTTGTGTCCTTCCCCCTCTCTCCCCATCTTGTCTACCGCTCCCGATGTTATATGTTTTATGTGTCGGTTTGTCTTTCTGTGTGATTAATGTTCGCTCTTTCACGAGCCTCGATCTTGTATACAAAAAAAATAGGTGTTGTTAATGATGACGTCATTGGTGCTATCGTTATGACGTCATAATTCGACAGGGACGGCGCTTAGTCTGATCAGTTTGAAATGTATTGAGCGTGATCTATGCAACAATTATATTAGAGAATATAAATGTATGATGTCATCGCTCACGTGGTCTGGCAGCCATATTGGATCAAAGAAAAAATAAACGTTCAAAAACAGAAGAGTTGTGGCTCGCACCAAGTTGACTGCGCAGGGTGAGTATTCTGTGAATACCATCTAGTTTTGAAGAGTAATCGAAGACTCATGGAAGAACTGGTACATAATTCACATCCAGAAGAAGGATATCAGGAGACGTCCGTGCAGTACATTTTTTTCACATTTCCAAGTACATCAGTAGTAGACAAAGGGAAAATCAACATCATTTATTATCAGCATCATTATTATAGGATCTACGGGGAAATACCCTGTGGGGTCTCCGAATGGAATGGTGGAAGTTGGGCCCAGTTTGGACTGCATGCAAGGGATAGACCATCGGAACAAGAAACGACGATGAGTAATGATGTTGATAGATGTCTGCTTCACCGTCAGTGTGGGTGTGGATTTAAAACCGTTAAAGGCCTGCATGTTCATCAGTGGCAGAGACGATGTTGGATTTGGAGGCGCTGGACCAGCAGTGCGCTGCTCCCGAAAAGATGTCCCAGTTCCATGTAGAGTGGTGCCAGATATTCCTGAATTCCTGGCTATATTTTAGGGATACGTTTCAGATTTTCAATGCGATGATCCCAGCCACACCTGCACTTATCTTCATGGATCCCGACGGTCTCGGATTGATTGTGGTTTCTGTCGCAAGAGGTGTTTCTATGATAGATGTTTGTGGAATTTGTAATCGTTTTCCTGATCATTGCCTTCTCAAAGGAGTTTTCTTTTCCTTTGATGATATATACCTCTGCCACCGAAGGTGAACCGAGGTTAAGTTTTCACCCCTGTCTGTTTGTTTGTCCATCTGTGAGTGGGATATCTCAAAAGGTTGTGGACGGATTCGGACAAAATTTTGGTGGACAGGTTAGGTGTGTGACGAGGACGAATTGATTCGATTTTGGGAATATCTGGACCCGGATACTATAATTTTAAAGTGATTCTTCACCATTGGGTAAAAAAAGGATACATAGCATGATATCTCAAAAAGTTGTGGACGGATTCAGATGAAACTTGGTGGATGAGTTGCGGGTGTGATCGGAACAAGCCGATTCCATTTTGGTTCATGTCCGGATGCAGATCCCGATGATCAGTGGGATACAAAATGTAAACTGTTCAGTTTGGCAGAATTATGCGCTCTACCGAGTGCTGTTCTAGTTTGTCTGTGTGTCTGTGAGCACGATGTCTCAAAAAGTTATGGCCGGATTTGGACAAAACTTGGTAGACAGGTTGGATGTGTGGCAAGCATGACTTCATTCGATTTGGGTGAAGATCCGAATCCGGATACTTGGATTTTTTTTTTTCTTTAGCTCACCAGGAACGAAGTTCAGGGGAGCTTATGCGATGGCGCTTTGTCTGTCTGTCTGTCCGTCAGTCAGTCCATAAACAATTACAACTTTTTCTCCAAAACCGCTGAAGGGATTGTGACCAAACTTGGCCCAAATTATATTTGTTGTGTTGTGACTAAAGTTTGTTCACGGCATTAAAAAATCGGGGACAAGAGGTTTTACCGGGGAGGGGGGGGGGGGGGGGGTTGGGGGGGGGGGAAGGGGATCCAGGTTTCACCCCTCCCCTCCCCCACCCCAAAAATAGGAATTTGCTCTTTTCTCTGAAAATGCACACACTATTTCGATGAAACTTCAGCACAACCTTCATCACCCGGATGTACCGAAGTTTGTTCACGGCATTAAGAAAATCGAAGTCCAAGGGGGTCTATCTACGGGGGGTCAAAGTGGGTCCAGGTTTGACCCCCCCAAAATAGGTATTTGCTTTCTTTTCTGAAACTACACACACAATTTCGATGAAACTCCACCCTACAACCGTAATCACCCGTGATGTACCAATGTTTGTTCAAGGCATTACAAAAATTGGGGCCTGGGGAGGTATGGGGGGGGGGGGGGGGGAAGAGGGAGTGTAGGGGGAGGGAGGCCAAGATAGGTATTTTTTTGTTTGTTTGTTTAAAGTCAAATGATTATGTTAGTATGAGTCCACATGCTGCCCTGCTTCTAGCAACCATTGAAATTGGTTTAAAATACCCTTAGTTAGTGCAGTATACTGTTTATTCTACCAGGTGAGCACCAGGGGTATTGCCCCCATGTTTTAAACTGATTTTTCGCCATTGAGAGATGGGGCCAGAAACGATATATGGCACAATATAGAGCACCATCAGTGGAATATAAAACGGTGTGGAGGTTGAACCCTTCCTGATTGGGTATTCCTTGGATACAGCAATTCGTTGTTCATAACTTTGAAGCCGAGAAGGCTACGATGCTGATATGCGATTCCATTTGAGTGTGGCGGGAGGATATGAAGTCGCCCCATTGAATTTGTTTTCTGGCACGACACACGCAAAGAAGCTCATCTGGTTCTGGGGTCCTTGTTTTTTCATGTCACGTTGGGTCATTTGCCGAAACATTTTTTGTTTGAGGGAGTATGACTTTGATTTGACGTGCAAGATTGTTCGTTAAAAGTGTCAGGTGGGTTGTTTTTCTTGGGTGCGGGGGGGAAGGAGGAGAACCTGAAGGACCCACTTGTGACCTTGTTTAACATACAAAATCATGCGCTTGGACAAATGTCGGTCAGGCGAATGTTGCATTCCCAACTCTGTTGTCAAAAATAGGTTACCGTAGATCTTTGGGTAGCCGGAGATGTTACGTAAGGTGTTCTTGAGGAAGTTGTAGGTTGTTTAAATGTTTAACAGTGGTGTGGGATTATTATTCATAGGGCTGTGACGTCATTGCTATGCGACCTCATTATGTCACTTTGGAGTAGTCAGTGTCCGGCTGTTTTATCAAGTTTACATTTTAATAAGACATACGACACATTTTTCCAGGATTTTTTATTAATTTTGGCTACACGAGGCTTCAAGCGTACATTACTAATCTCATAAAACTCTTTGTACGGTTCGTCATTTGATTATGGTAATGCAAATGCTCGTTTCTTTCCTTTCTTTACAAACGCCGTCTCCTTTGTCATCCCTGCTTGCCTTACAACCTTTGCTGCATAGTTGCTCTTGGTGTATTAGTGGGTTGTTACCCCATTCGCGAGATGCGAAAAGTGGGGTTAAGCATTCGGTCTATCCATCTGTCTCGTCAGTTTAAAACATGATTCCGAACTTGAATAGGAAGACACCTTTGCCGTTTTACAGTACTTTGGCTCTGAATTTATCCCAACCGCACATGCGCAGAGAAGAATGATAATATTTTTTACTCTTTCGGCCCGAATGCAGTAACACTAAATTTAAAATCATTCCAAACAGGAAACGTACTGTTTTTAAGGATGTCATAAAGGACACATACAACAGGCATGAATAAATAATGTAATGTGTAAGTTAGGGTGGTTTCATTGACACTCGATAAACAGGTGGTAAAACATGAAATTTATTTATTTATACACCTTTAAACCTCTTTAAACCTTTATTTAACTTGAATTATACACTTCAACATTGTAGAATACAATTCACCTTTATAATACTTCCAAGAACCATGCTACAGTGCCTTCAGAAAGTATTCACACCCCTTGACTTTTTCACATTTTGTTGGGTTAAAGGCTGATTTTAAAATGGATTACATCGAGATTTTTTGTCATTGATCTACACATAAATACCCCACAATGTGAAAACGGAATTTTGTTTTTGGAAATTTTTACAAATAAATTAAAAACTAGAACGGCACTCTGCAGACAGCATACCTCTGCCTGTTTGGCCATATCACTCAATGGTGAAGAATCACTTAAAAAAATTATACGAGCTGGATCCGGATCTTCACCAAAATCGAAACAGTTATTCCTTGTCACACACACAATCTGCCCAACAAGTTTCGACCAAATCCATGCATAACTTTTTGAGATATCCTGCTATGTATCGTTTTTAGCCCCGTCTCCCAATGGTGAAAAATCATTTACAAATTAAATAATTCTAATATCCGAATCCATATTCAGATATTCACCAAAATCGAATCGAATCATCCCTGTCAGACACCCAACTGGTCCACCAAGTTTCTTCGAAATCCGTCCACAACATTTTGAGATATCCTGCTATATATCAATCCCAATGGTGAAGAATCACTTAAAAATTAAATAATTCTCATATACGAATCCATATTCAGATCTTCAGCAAAATCTAATCATTTCGTCCTTATCAAACACACAACCTGTCCACCAAGTTTCATCCAAACCCGTCCATAACTTTTTGAGATATTTTGTTCACAAACGGACAGACAAACAAACACAGACAGACAGGGGTGAAAACATAACATCCATCCACCTTTGGTGGCGGAGGTAATGAAATGCTTTTCACAAACACAGCACTTCACAAATCTAGGCTTTATGTCAGAGTTGCCAGACGGAAGCCACTCCTTGAGAAAAAGGTACATCACAGCACTCCTGGAATTTGCAAAAGGGCACATGAAAGACTCTCAGAGCATGAAGCAAAATATTCTGTGGTCTGATGAGATGAAAATTGAACTCTGGCCTGAATGCAAAGCGCTATGTCTGGCGAAAATTGAGCACAGTTCCTCACCAATTTATACCATCTCTACCGTGAAGCATGGTGGTGGCAGCATTATGCTATGGGGATGCTTTTCAGTGGCATGGATGGACTGGGAGACCTGTAAGGATAGAGAGAACAAAATGAATGGATCGAAACACAGGCAAATCCTTGAGGAGAACCTGCTTCAGAGTGCAAAAAGCCAAAGACTGCAGCGATGATTGATGTTCCACCCCCAAATATATAGCCAAAGCTACACTGGAATGGCTTCAGAACAAGAATGTGAAAGTCCTTTAGTGGCCCAGCCACAAAGCCCAGACTCGAAACCCATTGAGAATCTGTGGAAAGACTTGAAGATTGCTGTTCACCTAAGCTCCCCATCCAACTTGACAGAGCCTGAGCAAATCTGCAAGGAAGAATGGGAGAAACTCCCCAAATCTAGATGTACAAAGCTGATACAGATATACCCAAGAATATTTGAAGCTGTAACTGCTGCCGAAGGTGCTTCTATGAAGTATTGATTCAGAGGGTTGAAATGTTATGTTAATGAGATAATTCTGAATTTGATTTTTAATTATTAAAAAAAATAATCTAAAAATAAATACACTGACACTATGGTGTCATACACTGACACAATGTGTAGATGAATGACAAAAAAAATCTGAATTTAATCCATTTTTAATTTAGGCTATAACAACAAAATGTGAAAAAGTCAAGGGGTGTGAATACTTTCTGAAGGCATTGTATATGTTGATATATATATATATATATATATCCCTGGATGCTATCCTTGCTATATATATAAACACACACACACACACACATATATATAGATATATATATATATATATATATATATATATATATATATATATATATATATATTGTTGCGGATATGAGGATTGCATTTTTTTGATTGTGTTGTATTATATTGGAGATGGTGATGAACATTGTTGGATATGGCCCCTCCTGCCTCCGGAGTTGTGTAAAGGTCAAAGGGCGTCCCATAATTAGTCCAAAAGCATACACGTCAGCCAATCATAGAATACCCCTGTTCGATAGTTATATCCTATTATGTGTTTTAGGGTAAGGCTGTGTCTCCCATTAATTGAAGTACTCCATTGCACCAGTGAAAGAGATAGATTCCCTTCATTCCCATTCCCAAAACCTCCATTCCCCCTTTCGTCGATTGGCAATTACCTCCCCTCCAATTGCCGCCATTGACCACGAGGCAGGGTCGGAGAAGAAAGGCGTGTCTCCACCTCGTCATAGAGGGGAGGAGTGAGCCAGCCCCACTCGACCAACCATGAGCCAGGGGTTTGGCTTGAGAGGGCGGAGAGAGAACGTTTGGGGGAGGTTCGAAAAGGTTGAGGGGCGGGGCCTATATAACCCGCCGGCGGGGCGTTCCCAAGTGCAGACGAGAGGGAGTCCAAGCAGTTGAGACAAGGAGGGAGAGACATGAGATGGGCTGAGAAAGGAGAGGAGCTTTTAAGAGAGTCGCAAAAAGGTCCAAGGCAGATGAGCTGAGAAGAGAGAGGGTCCAAGAAAGAGCTGAGTTGTGAGGTCCAACAAGCAGAGATCATCCAATGAAGCACCAAGCCTGCTATTCGTCACCTTGCTCGCGAGCGGCAGCGTCTACAGCAGCAGCAGCAACAATGCTCGCCAGCCGCTTAGGGGCCTGGACGGCAGTTCGGAGCAGGGCCGCGAAGGAACGGCGGCTGCCCAACGTGCGGATCGTGCTGCCGGACCCAGTGGACTTTCCTCTCCTTCCAGCCAATTCCTGTCATCATTCCCCGTGTGAGTCATCTTTGTTTGTTCTGTCCTGGGTAGGTAATTAAGCTTGTATAAGCTAAAGATTTCACTGTGTCACCTGCGTCTCATGTCCCTGTAAATAAACGTGACTGCTTTCTTCTTGCTTATATGTGTAAATAATAAACCCAGTTACTCTTCTGTACGTCTTCTTCCTCTTTGCATTCGGTCGCTTTAGAGTTTTCCATATTGAGCAGCTGCGGTGCGATACGGCCAACGTTTGGGGTTGAATCGGGGAATAACTGTTCGGTCGCGGAGCCTCCGCTCGGCAAATATAACATCTTTAACCGCGTACCGTAACAATATATATATATATATATATTATATATATATATACATATATATATATATATATATATATATATATATATATATATATATATATACAGTGGAACCTTGACTTACGAGTGCCCCAACTTACGAGTTTTTCGAGATACGAGCCGTCGCTCGGGCGGTTTATTGCTTTGAGATGCGAGCCGAGATCCGAGTTACGAGCTTTCGCCACCCGGTCACGTGGTTATCTTGCCGTTCAAGTACAGTATCTCTGTCGTATAGCGCTGCATTTTTGTTTTCGCATTTCGGTTATTTTGAGTTTACGCCGCCAGGTGGGTTCCGGTCACGTGGTTATCTTGCCGTGCACATACAGTATCTCTGTCGTATAGCGCTGCATTTTAGTTTTCGCATTTTGGTTATTTCGAGTTTACGCCGCCAGGTAGGTTCTGGTCACGTGGTTATCTTGCCGTTCAAGTACAGTACGTATCTCTGTCGTATAGCGCTGCATTTTTGTTTTCGCATTTTGGTTATTTCGAGTTTACGCCGCCAGGTAGGTTCTGGTCACGTGGTTATCTTGCCGTTCAAGTACAGTACGTATCTCTGTCGTATAGCGCTGCATTTTTGTTTTCGCATTTTGGTTATTTCGAGTTTACGCCGCCAGGTAGGTTCTGGTCACGTGGTTATCTTGCCGTTCAAGTACAGTACGTATCTCTGTCGTATAGCGCTGCATTTTTGTTTTCGCATTTTGGTTATTTCGGAAAATTTCATGTTCATGTCGAACATTTCATGTTCATGTTCATGTTTTCATGTTCATGCCATGCCAGGCCACAACTTGTTCAGAGTGCCGGCGATAGCTCGCCTTCTCTTTGTGGAAAACACGGTGAGATCCTTAACATCCAACAACTAATGGGACGCAAACGGGGCACCCAGTTTAGCGGTACACACATTGATGAATCACCCTGCCTGTGATTCACCCATGACAGGTTATAGCTGGGTCGGGATTCAAACCCAGGCTGGACAGTTTAGACTTTAGAGTCAAGTGTGCGTACCTCCAGTCCAGGCCATCCTGCCAACTTGTATGCTGCATACAGGTGAAATATAAAGCGCGAGATATTTTTATATATACTGTATATTTTTTTAAAAATTGGTGTGGTTTTTGGCGGGCTGGAACGGATTAATAGCATTTCAATGCATTTCAATGGGGAAATTTGATTTGAGATACGAGCAATTTGAGTTACGAGCTCGGTCACGGAACGAATTAAACTCGTAAGTCAAGGTTCCACTGTATATATATATATATATATATATATATATATATATATATATATATATATATATATATATATATATATATATATATATATATATATATATATATTTATATACAGTGGAACCTCTAAATCCGAACGCCCCTCATCTCGAACTACTCTAATTCCGAACCGTAAATTCGAGAAAATTTTGTCCCTAATTCCGAATGTATTTCTATAACCGAACCGCCAACATAGCGTTAACGTCGTTCATATTTCCGCTGCGAGCGTCGTTAATATTTCCAGCCGTGAGCGTCGTTCATATTTCCCGCCGTTAGCGTCGTTCATATTCCCCGCGCATCTTCGCGCAGCATCACCCACGCATGCTCACGCATGCACAACCCGGAAGTCGCTTTGTTCCTTCAATTCGTCGGTTGTACGTACTAGTTCTGGCAGCATCTCTCGTGTGTTCGTCGCTAGTTTACCTCGTGTTTTCACCTTGATTTGTGCTTTTTTTCTTTGAAGATGACCCTTACCCATTCACCATGGCATCTAAGAAGAGCAGTGAAGGCAATAAGAATAAGAGGAAGGCGGTGAGAGCGACAATTGAGGTGAGAGAAACAACTTATCGCTAAGCATGAGGGCGGTATGCGTGTGATGGATCTCGCTGCTATTTAGGGCATTCACTCATCTTTAGGGCATTTACTCATCTTATTTTACCTTGAATCATGTGTATTTGCAGTTAACAGTGTCTTGATAATGGGTTTTTGGGGTCCAGGAACGGATTAATTCACTTTCCATTATTTCTTATGAGGAAAATAGTTTCTAATTCCGAACTTTTCCCAATACGAACTGCCGCTGGAACGAATTAAATTCGGATTTAGAGGTTCCACTGTATATATATATATATATACATACATACATACATACATACATACATACATACATTATATATATATATATATATATATATATTATATATATATATATACATATACAGACTTGGCATTTAATATGGAATATATTTTTTTTCTTGACTTGGGTTTACTTTCTTAACTCAGTATATCAATCTGGTGAGTTTCTTTTACACTTTGGTGATTTATTTGTTAAAAGAACCATGTCACTGATTGTCTGTCGCAGCAAGAAGTCAACAACAGGATTATATCACAGGTGGCGTGGCAAAATGTACGGACAGGTGCATTTGATGATTGGCTTCACAGTCGGGTAAACAAGGGTTGTTGCGTTCTGTATTAGTGGAAAACAACTGCTGCACGTCTCCAAAAGTTATTGCTGCTTCCTCTGGAGATGGTCCGTCAACTCGACAATGCTGTTTGTCATGGAGTGGTGGCTTTACGAAATTACGGCATGAAACAGCGTGCTATTGCTCGGCAGTATGGCATCACTCAAGGTCAGGTGTCAAAGATCCTGAAACGAAATGCTCAGAGGGGTGCCTCTACTCCAATACCGAGGCCAGGACGTCCCCGCAGAACCACAAGGAGGGATGATCACCAGCTGCACCGGTTAGTCCGCAATGGCCGTACCAAGTCAGCTAATCGGCTTGGGGCTGAGTGGCAGCAACTGACAAATGTGCCTGTATCCAGAAGGCTATTCAACCAACGACTGGTTCAAGCAGGCTATCGTGCCAGGCGTCCCCTGAGAAAGCCACGCCTGACCAGACAACACCGCCAGCGCCGATTACAGTGGGCCAGAGAGCACCGTCAATGGCAGCCAGGACACTGGAATCACGTGATCTTCAGTGACGAGTCTAGATTTCTGGACTATCGACAAGATGGCCGCGTCCGAGTGCGCAAACAAGTGCATGAAGCTTACAACAAAGATTGTATAGTGCCAAGAGTCCAGGCTGGAGGTGGTGGGGTGACCGTTTGGGCTGCTTTTCATGCAGGGGGCAAAACTGACCTGGTTGTTCTGAATGGAAACCTGAACCAGTTCAAGTACTGGGCCATTCTGGAAGAAACATTGCTTTCATTTGCTCGTGCAGCCTTTCGAGGAAACTTTGTCTTCCAAGATGACAATGCACAGCCTCATCGTGCTCGCATGATCCAACACTTTCTTGCTGACCATGGTGTAGAGCATATGGAGTGGCCTGCCATGTCCCCGGATATGAATCCGATAGAGAACTTGTGGGCAGAATTAACGCGTCAAATCGACCACTTGGACCAGCAGCCGACCTCTGTGCGTGAATTGCAGCAGACTATTGTCACTGCATGGCAAGCGATTCCTGTCCAAACCTTGGCAAATCTCGTGAACAGCATGCCTCAACGTGTACGTGCTCTCCTGAATGCTCGTGGGGGTTACACGAAGTACTGAACTGTAATTTTACTCTCCGTAATCCCAGTCGTAATTTAACTTTTGTTTTTGTTAAAAAAAAATTTGGCTAATGTGCAAAATAAAGAGATACTTCTGGAAAACGTACAGAAGTTTAACACAGTACTGTCCATGAATTGAGTTCGATATCAGTTTACATCACTTTCAAGGATCAATTTATTTGTTTCGAAATGTCAAATGTGGTTTTTGTTTCTTTTAAAGGTCACATTAACAAAATCTAGAATAATTTCAACATAATTCCAATGAACTTTTGGTTCTAAGACATTTTGAAAAGTAAGTTCACCCCCAGAAAAAAAATATTCCATATTAAATGCCAAGTCTGTGTGTGTGTGTGTGTGTGTGTGTGTGTGTGTGTGTGTATATATATATATATATATATATATATATATATATATATATATACAGTCATGTGAAAAAGTAAGTACACCCCATGTAAAGTTTTGACTTTTTCAACATATTTCAACATACAGCTATTTGATCTTCATTTCAACAATATTGATAGATAAAGGTGATATAATATAACAAATATCATGAAACATTTACATTTTGTAGTCCATTGTATAATTTAAATATACATAAATGCAAATTTCGCATGTGGAAAAAGTAAGTACACCCCGACATTTATCACTACTTCAAATACCTAAAATTAGAATCAGGTGCACCAGCTCAGGTGCAAATGATTAGAACATCGTAAGAGAGGATCTTGGAGGAACCTGTCTTGTTTAAACCTCAGACATTTAGTTTGGTTTGCTCTTTGTTGTTGAAGTGTGTGGCGTCACCATGCCTAGATCAAAAGAGCTCTCTGAGGCCTTCAGAAAGAAGGTTATAGATGCCTACGAGTCTGGGAAGGGATTTAAAAAGATTTCCAAACAATTTGAAATCAATCATTCCACTGGCCGGAAGATCATCGACAAGTGGAGAAGACTCCAAACCACTGCCAACTTGTTCAGGCCAGGCCGCCCCAGCAAGTTCAGCCCGAGAGCAGACCGCAAGATGCTGAAAGAAGTCTCTAAGAACCCCAGAATGTCATCACGGGACCTACAGGTAGCTCTTGCCACTGTTGATGTCAAAGTGCACGAGTCTACCATTAGAAAGAGGCTGCACAAATTTGATCTACATGGGAGGTGTGCCAGGAGGAAACCTTTGCTGTCCAGAAAGAACATCAGGGCAAGACTAAAGTTTGCCAATGAACACCTAGGCAAAGACCCGCACTTCTGAAACAATGTGCTCTGGACAGATGAGTCAAAGGTAGAGCTATTTGGCCACAGTACCAGAAGACATGTTTGGCAAAAACCAAAGACAGCATTTGACCACAAGAACCTGATACCAACTGTAAAGCATGGTGGTGGAAATATTATGGTTTGGGGCAGCTTTGCTGCATCAGGGCCTGGGCAGCTCACCACCATATAATCCACTATAAATTCTTCATTGTACCAGAGGGTGCTTGAGGATAATGTGAGGCCATCTGTCAGAATGTTGAAGCTCAACCAAGGGTGGACCTTGCAACATGACAATGACCCCAAACATACCAGTAAATCCACCAAGGAATGGCTGAAAAGAAAGAAATGGAGGGTTCTGAAATGGCCAAGTCAAAGCCCGGATCTAAATCCCATCGAGATGTTGTGGGGGGATTTAAAACGAGCTGTGCGTGCAAGAAACCCCTCAAACATCGCACAGCTGAAAGAATTCTGCATGGAGGAGTGGGCAAACATTTCTCCCAGTCGATGTCAGAGACTGGTAGACAGTTATAAGAAACGCCTACTTGAGGTTGTTTCTGTCAAAGGGGGCAATACCACCTATTAGAGCCAAGGGTGTACTTACTTTTTCCACATGCGAAGTTTACATTTATGTTTATTTAAATTATACAATGGACTACAAAATGTAAATGTTTCATGATATTTGTTATATTATCTCACCTTTATGTATCAATATTGTTGAAATGAAGATCAAATAGCTGTATGTTGAAATATGTTGAAAAAGTCAAAACTTTCCATGGGGTGTACTTACTTTTTCACGTGACTATATATATATATATATATATATATATATATATATATATATATATATATATATATATATATATATATATATATATATATATATATATATATATATATATATATATATATATATATATATATATATATATATATATATATATAATTTTTATATATATATATATATATATATATATATATATATATATATATATATATATATATATAAATATATATATATATATATATATATATATATATATATATATATATATGTATGTATGTATAATAGCTTGACTGCTATGTACAGTGTGTACAGTCATGTGAAAAAGTAAGTACACACCATGTAAAGTTTTGACTTTTTCAACATATTTCAACATACAGCTATTTGATCTTCATTTCAACAATATTGATAGATAAAGGTGATATAAATATATATATATATCAGCAGAGGGTGAAGCGTGATGTGAGAGGGTGAAGAAGAGGCCACCAATGTATGGATATATGTACGATTCCGATTGATGCTGCATTCTATTTCAATAGCGATAAAATTCCAGATCGATTTTTATGATCTGTAAAATCATTATATTTATTAACATTTAAGTATAAACATTGGGGTATCGTGTATCATGGGGATGATCATGTATGGGGATCATGGGGATGATCATGGGGATGATCGTGTATCATGGGGATGGTATCCTGTGTCATGGGGATGGTATCCTGTATCATACCCCAATGCATGGGGTATCGTGTTCTATGAACTCTCTAGTTAGTACTAGGATAGGTGGCATTTGTGTCCGTCCTACTTGCTTATGTCGATGCTGTGGTCATGCTTCCCGTGCGATTCATTTTGAGGAAAGGATGCACATTTGTAATGATTTTAGTTGTGCTAATAGTTTGGCTGTTCATTTTGGTAAAGAGTTTATGGTTATCGTGTTGGTTATAAGTGTGGATTGTGTGGCCAATTTTCTTCAAAGGTTCGATGTTATGTGTGATTGTACGATTGTCCATGCTTTTGGTGTATCCTATCTCATGTTTTGCCAAGAACTGACCAGAGGAGTTTCAGACAGTTGTGGTGTTTTCTTCTTCTTCCTGATTTGGGGCAGATATTGCCTTGAAGTATTGACAGATGTTCTACTATTAAAGGACAGTTAAAAAAAAATTATTTTGATGCTTAATTATATATATATATCGTCACCCTCATAGCAAAAGTGCCTGTCATTTTTTGGCCATTTTGAGATTTTCTGCCTAACTCACTTGGCAGAAAGTCATTTGTCATATCAAGTCATATCATTTGTGACACCTGTAAAAATGCCCAAGTCATTGTTAACCTCCTGAACCACTTTATGTTAATCTGCCTAAGTCCGCGGTGTGTTTTAATTCATTTCAATTGGAGCAGTTTTTTTGCCTTTTTCTCCAAACTGCAAAAAATGACAGGCACTTTTGTTATGAGGGTGACGATATATATATATATATACATATATATATAATTTTGGTCCTTAGAGACCTATTTGGATTACTTTTAGAAAAGTCTAGGCTTGTGAAGGAGCAAACTTGCAGAGGGCAACAGGTTTAAAGATTGACAAAGGAATAAAGACAAAACAGGCAGACAAAACGCTTGACATTGCAAATTTGTGGCAGGAACGGAAGAGGGCGAAGAAAAAGAAAGAGGGAGGGGGCGGGTCAGGGAGGGAAGAACGTATTGGTGGAGGCGGGAATGAAAGAAAGTATGAGGAAATGATGGAGGGCACTTTTGAAAGATTTAACGGAAGAGCAGGAAGCAATGGACACGGAGTCAGCCCGAAGAGGGAATAGAGGGATGGAAAACTGGATGTGAGCTGGATTCAGATCAGATGACTGGATTCAGATCAGATATAGGGGGAAAACAAGAAGAAAAAGACATAAAATGTCAAAGCCCCCACCACGGTTTTAGTAATTTTGATGTGCGGACTTAAAGGCCGTCAGTCGGCCATCTTTGGTCGGATGACAAAGCAAAATATTCCGCATATGTATACTCATGTATTGTCTTTGTGCCAAGTTTGAATAAATGTCCGATTATTGCATGCATGACCAATAAATTGGTGGAGACACGTTTTACTCCCAAGTAACAAATTAGCTGCCAGTCGGCCATCTTGGATCTGATCTCGAAAAAAATGACGTGCTTATGTTAGCTGTAATTCGTTATGTGTGTGGCAAGTTTAAACAAGACCAGCAAATGTATGTCTGAGAAATGGTTGAAGATGTGTTCAACTTCGGCTTTTTACAACTAAAATGGCCACCACTCGGCCATCTTTTATTGAATCGCGAAAACGACGTACATATGTACTCGATCATGCATTATCTTTGTGCCAAGAATGAACAAAATCGATCCATACATCTCCGAGATATGGTTGAGGACGCACAGACGGATGGACGAGACCCAATCCATAAGCTACCATTTCGGACTAAGTCCAATGGGGCTAAAAATGCGTGGGTTTCTGTAAGAAACCTTGGAGGGCTGAAATGGATGGAGGGAAGACAGGATAGGTAGTGAAGCCAAAAGTGAAGTGATAAAAAAAAAAACAGAGACCACCAACCTGTCTGTGGTGGGTGAAAAAAGACTCTGGGATTTGGCCTCTTTCTGTAGAGGCCAATAGTAGGACACACTTTGGACTTGCCATCTCCAGGAGACCAAGGTGGGAAGCAGCTACAATGGCCAGGAGTGGGGAGTCATATCCCACGGTACTACAGATGAAGGCCTTATATACACTGTGATGAGTTCTGCATGTCAAAGAATGAACTTGGACCCACTGAAATTACAAAGATGTCAGTCAGCCTTGGAGACCAATTTGGTAATATTGTTCACCTGTGACAGGTCGTGGCACCTCGTGAGGTCTCGCAGCTCCAAAGATAGCATCCAGGGATAGTTTCAAGGATTGTCCAGGAGGGTGGACGAGGGGGAGGAAAGAGTGAATGCAGGAATATTCCAGGTATTTTTTATTTCCCCAAATGATCTACAGAATTTGATCATGGCTGAGGATGCTTTCAATGTTGTTGCTTTTGTAGTCTTTTATGTGATGCCTGAACTATTTCAGATAAGCAAAAGGAGAGTATGTTTAAAGCAGCCTTGTGGGTGGGACCCTGGGCATCCTTATTATGGTTCCCGTGAAAGAAAGCATTGAGTGTTTAGTTTTAGTGTCCGTGGTGTCCTGCTTTTTGAAGAAGAATTTTTCCATATTTTTTTCATTTAATTATTGAACTTTTCAATTATTTAATTCTTCCCCAATTTTCATTCAATTGTTCGTTTGTTTTTCCCAATTTTCGGTTACTTACTTTTTTTCTTTTTTAAAATAATTTTTTAATTATTTAATTCTTCAAATGTTGATTTTTTTTCAATTTCCAATTATATAATTTTCAATTTATTTATTTATTTTTTACAATTTTCAATTATTTAAATATTTTAAATTATTCAAATTTCCCATTTATTATTATTATTATTATTATTATTTTTGTATTATTCATTATTTTTTCTATTATGATTATATTATTCCATTATCAATATTCATTATTATTATTTATATAATAATATTGCATTATTTTTCCCATTATTATGGTTCCCAGAGGTAAGCATTAAGTGTTTAGTCTTGATGACCGTGTGTCCCACTTTTTGGAAAGAAGAAAAACGTTTGTTTTCATTATGAGGCAGAATTTCAAGTGCAACCAATCGGCTAATATTACGAGTTAGCTGTACCAGGCAGGCACCATCAGCGATCTCCGATTGCAGCCTTCTAGTTCAATTTTAAAGTCTGTTTAATTTCAGTTATATGGGATGGAGGATCTGTCTGGTTGGTCATTTTTTTTAAACGGAAGAAATGTGACTGTTTTTATCATTCATGGGTTGCAAATTGAAGAGGTGCAAGGGGTTGGGTGGGATGGAGCGTGGAGTGGGTTGGTGAAACGTTTTCTCTTTCAGTGATTTGGCTTGTTTAGCTGTACGCCATTCGTTAACTTGTCAGGTAGTGCAAAGTCTTGAGGGGTCATGCTTCGACCAATGTGCATCATTATTGTTGGGCACTCTGAGGTTGAGACAGTGCAGGTTGTTTGGTGGGAGTGTTCATTTACCTCTTCATCCTGGAACGAAGTTTCAGTGAAGTTTCCATTTTCATTGGGGCATGTTTCGCATTAGGCTGACGCACAATTCTGTTTGGGCCCAAAGGGAATGAGTGGAAGCCAAAGTAGAAGAGCTTTAGGAGAATCGAAAATTGTGCAAAAATGGACCTTTGCAAAGCACGTGGAAGTTTTTTTTCTCTAATTTATTTTTGCCTTTGTTTTTGTCGTAAACGTTTGTTGGGAGAGACCTGCATCATATGCTACAAATTCATTGTTTCTCACATTTCTCTGTCTATATTGGTTTATAAAATACGGATTTTCTTTGCACTTTCCCTTTGCACCAACCCTGGTGTTGGGCTAGCGGCTAGGGTGCCAGCTTAGGATCCTAGGATCCTGGGTTCGAATCCCGGTCGATCGCTGAATTAACGCCAGCGGGGTTGACTCAGCCTGTCATCCTTCCGAGGTCGGCTAATTGAGTACCAGTTCACTGGTAATTCCCTGTTTGTCGTTAAAGGCGGCAAAAAGGGTTGGCGTCAGGAAGGGCATCCGGCCGTGAAACATTGCTTCAAAAAGGGGACCGAAAAACAACAACAACCACGGTTCCCGAAAAAGGCCAACTCCCGCTTGCGGGGAAAAATGGCCTCTAAAGGTGGTTGTTTTTTTTTCAATTGTCACACTTGTTTAGGGGGAATTCCTTTGCTCCTGGAGTCTTTCCCTGCATGCTGTGATGGCCTTGTTTTATTCATGTATCTCTTTTCGGTTTAGATGGATTTAGATCTATTGCGGATTGGTGTTTTTTGAATCGTGGCATTTATTTTAATAAATTTTTTTGTTGGGCGTTGATGTTCGCAAGAGGAGGTGATTTTGTTTCCCGGTGTGTGTACATTGTACAGTGGTCCTGATGGTGAATATCGATTAATTTTTACATTGGCTGGACGTATCCAAGTACCGTTGCCCGTCTCGGTGTAGATGTATGGAGACGAAAGGGACGAAACAGCCGATGCACTGGGACCATCGACCGAGGATCGAGGGAGCGAAACACGCCCGGAATTTTCTTTTATTACTATAAATTAATTATCGAACTTGAAAGGAAGACGTCAGATCATACATTTTCAGTGACGGAAGGAAACAAAGAAACACAGACCAGATACAGTTGTGAGACTCAACGCCAGCAATTAATTACAATATTCAAGCCTCACTGGAGGCCATGCGGAATTTGACCTTTCGCAAAAAGGGCTGCAATAACCGACTGTCGTATTTATTACGGAGATTGATTTTTCGCAGTGAACGGCATCACTAATGCAAATGTCAAGCTAACCCAGAAAGCAGCGATTAAGCAGACAACTGATATTATTTGTCGTTTAATACACAGTACCTGCACACAAAGGTAAGCTCCACGACTGTCGGTGACATGATGTCAACAAATAACCGAAAAGATTTATTTATCTTCCTGTAAATATTTCCGATCTGTCAACTTGACAGGCCTGTAACTTTAATTCATGCAGACCGTCTCTCCTCCAAAATCAATTGCTACTAATTGCTGCTGCTCATGATTTAATTACTGCTGAAATCGCCGCTTCTACCGAGTGGCCGCCATCAAGTGCGGTGGATTTGCCCCAAACATCGGAGGGGAATGCGAATGCGCATTCGAGGAATTGAGCTCTGCATTTTGCATCGTAACCCGTTGTGGATGCCACTGAATTGGCTGTTTGTTACCTCCGCCACCAAAGGTGGATGGAGGTTATGTTTTCACCGCTGTCTGTTTGTTTGTGAAGAACATATCGCAAAAAGTTATGGATGGATTTTGATGGATTCAAACGGATGGATTCATTCAAACGAAATTTCGCAGAGATGTAGCGTATGTCACAAGGACGAAATGATTCGATTTTGGTGAAGATCCGGATTCGGATCCGGCTACTAGAATTTTTTAAGCCATTCCTTCATCATTGGGAGATAGGGCCTATCTCAAAAAGTTGTGGATGGATTTGGACGAAACTTGGTGGACCCGTTGGGTGTCTGACAAGGACAAATAGATGGATTCGGATACAATAATTATTTAATTTTTTTAAGGGATTCTTCACCATTGGGAAATAGGGCCAAAAACTATGCATAGCAGGATATCTCAAAAGGTTATGGACGGATTTGGACGAAACATGGTGGACAGGTTGTGGGTGTGACAAGGAAGAATCGATTCAATTTTGGTGAAGATCTAGATCCTGATCCAGCTCGTATAATTTTTTAAGTGATTCTTCACCATTGAGTGATATGGCCAACCAGGTGGAGGTATGCTCTCTACCGAGTGCCGTTCTAGTGGAACCTGATTCGATCGATACATAGTCCAGGCAGCGTCAATGCGCACATATTCCCATAAAGGTATAAAAGTCTTCTGAATTAAAAAAAAAAAAATTAACATTGAAAACTTTACACCGTTTTCCTATTTCTTATGGCCAACATAATCTACTTGTAGCAAAGAAAACCAATTTTTTTGGAATGTCTCTGATATTATTGAGCCGAGGCTCAGTTGTTGACAAGCGAGTTTCTTTCACGGAGAGAATTCTCACTTTGATCCTCACGTATCACCGACTGTCTATAATGGCTTCCTTTGCAACCCCCTTACCCTTCGCTCCATGCATCCCCTCCTCCTTAATGATTCCTCCAGGAAACAGGCAAAGGGCCACTGTGGAAATTAAAAAGCATCTGCACAAGAATGAGTCTCTTTGACCAACTCGAGGAAAGGGCGGTTGAGGGTGTTATTACGATTACAGCGACAACATAGTATGGCCTTGTTACAAGGCCGCGGCCACACGATGCTTTTATCACAACCGTAAAAAAAATTTCAGGAAAGACGCCAAATACAAGAAAAAGAGAACGGACGTCACTTTACAATCTAAAGAGCTCAAAAGATGTTTTTCATTATTGCTGCAAAGATAAGAGTCCAGTTTGGATGTAATTATTTCATTTCAGAACCACTTATGTCTCCAAAAGAGAGAATAAACCTTCAGTGAGACTCATAATGCTTTAGGCTTCTATTATATGTCCGAAGGTGATGCAACTGCATCGCAGCTAAGAAAACAAAAATAAATAAATAAATAAATAGTGTAGCACGCTGGACAAGAGATCCAAAGGAAGTCCTCCAGAAACTTGGTTTGTACGAGACCAATTGTATAGGAGAATCCAGTGTTGTAAGAATATATTGGACCCTCACTGTAACATGCCCACCGTTGTTTCCAGCCGTCGCTGCCGCTTCGCTCCACTGTTCAGCCGTGGAGACAGAAAACGAGCGCTGATGCAGGCCATCGGGTCGAGACCCGAATGAAGCGAGTCCAATGCCACTGACTGAACGCTCCGCATGCACAGAACCTGATAAACAGAGACAGGAAAGCATGTCAAATGGACCATATGCTGCAAATAAGGCAGAAAATAATTTTAAAAAAACAAACAAACAAAAAATAAATAAATCTGTGTGATGGTGCGGCCATTGTGGCCTGCGTAACAGGCAACACGTAACTATGCAAGCTTTATTTGGTATATTCAGGACTGTTTAAAAGCAGGCTTGCATTCACCATCATCAACATCATCACAGATATAAACCTCCACATTGGTTGGTTTGCCTTGGTTTGTATACACAAAGAATTAAGTTAAGCACCCCTACACAACGAATTAAGGTAAGCACCCCCTAATATATATTCTTTGTGTATATGTATACATTGGCATATATTCTAAGGTATGTGAGATCAAATAATGATTGGTATGACATTAGCAATTATCCATTGATGAAATTGAGTGATCAAAGTGAAAAAAAGTGATTGGTTGAGTCAGTGATCCGATCACGTGGGTCCTACACACGTTATTGACGCAAAGATCGCTAGAGGTCTTCTCAGAACAATGACTGTACGTTAGAAAACATAAACGTCATCCACACTGTCCGTGATGGACCTATAGCTCCATACTTAAATTGAGGTGAAAATATGCCTAAAATTCCCAAAAAATTTCACCTTAAATTATTCAGAATAAAATATTGAAAACGGCATGATTGTTATGTTTTTATGTGACCATAATATCACTTCTCCAGAAAATATAGCAATATCATGGGTATATTACACTGTTTTGACGACAACAAACTTGTAATGTGCGAGGTTGTAAAAAAACGGGGGGGGGTGCTTAACTTAATTCTTTGTGTATACATGGTGGTTCGAGGGAAATAGAATCAGGAGGAAAATGTGACAAAGGAAATAAACCGTTTGAGAGAGGAGTAAGAGGATGAGGAAGAGGATGAGGAGGTGGGGGAGGAAAAGGGGGAGGAGGAGGAGGAGGAGCATATCTTTGCCACTAGAAAATACATCGTATCCCTTTGCAGAAGATGACGACTCTGCGGGATAGTTGCAGTATATCCCTATGCCAGGTAAAAAATGGCAGCATCCCTCCCTGGCAATCTGAGAAAAATAAGCAACTGCTCAGCTACATGGAGCAAGTATTTTGGTGCAGGAAAGACCCATATTTTTTATCTTTTCCTTCTGCAAGGACCATCAGGCAAATCCTCAAATTAATTTTTCTGGTGAAATTAATTTCTGGAGGTCCTGAGTCTCCATATCACCTACAACTGGTCTTGGGCAGATCATATTTCAAAGTTGGCCTGTAAAGGTAGCCACCACCGTGGAATTCTCCATAGGGCTAGGTCTTTCTTCTGCTGTCTGCTTATAACAGTGCACAAAGCCTTCATCCATAGTGTAATGGAATATGACTCGACACTGTGGACTGGTGTTGCTGCTTCTAAACTTATCCCCTTAAAGACCATGGATTATAAGGCCCTCCATGTGGTCAGAGTGCCAATCGGTCCCCATGGACCTGCCCTTTCTCGTGTGTGTGTGTGTGTGTGTGTGTGTGTGTGTGTGTGTGTGTGTGTGTGTGTGTGTGTGTGTGTGTGTGTGTCTCAAATTCTGTTGTGGCCCTGTCTTCGTGAAGGTGGGGGTACACCATCCTGGATGTGGGGGATCTCTGGGTCGCTCCTGCAAGATCGATCGGCTGTCTCCGTGCCGTGGGCTTGTTCAAGATAACTATCTGGGGCAGGGGTTCCCTAACTGGGGTGCATGAACCCCCAGGGGGTGCGTGAGTCCATCCCAGGGGGTTCGTGAGACGTTTCTGAAAGTCAAAACTAGAGTACTTTTTGTTGAAATAAAATCTGATATATCATATAATTTATATCAACATCAACATTTTTCACAGATTCAGACCGCAATCCACAATTCGCAAATCCGCAATTCCGCAATTCGCAATTCGCAATCACAGATTCAGACCGCAATCCGCAATTCAGACCGCAATGTCTAAGAAGCGCAAATACGATGATTCGTACATCAAGTGGGGGTTCATGAAGTTTGTGGAGAAGGATGGGACTGAACGTCCGCAATGCGTTCTGTGTTACAAAGTGCTGGCGGAGGCGTCGATGAAGCCATCGAAGCTAAAAGCCCACCTCGCCAGCACCCATCCGACTCATCAGAACGACTCTGAAGACGTGTTCCAAAGCAAGAAAGCTCGCTTCATGGCGAAGGGTAGCTTGACTCGGCACGGGTTCCAACCGTCGACGAGGCCTATCCTTGAAGCCTCCTACGAAGTAGCGCTCCTCATTGCAAAAGACAAAAAGGCTCATACGATTGGCGAAACGCTTGTAAAGCCCTGCGCCGTGGTGATGGCGAACTTGGTTTGCGGACCCGAGGAGGCCTAGAAACTCAAGAGTGTTCCCCTGTGCAACAACACCATCAAGCGCAGAATTGAAGACATGTCAAAGGATATTGTGGCTCAGGTCACACAAGAACTCCGGGAATCGCGCTGCCGTTTCAGCTTGCAACTCGACGAATCCACCGACGTAGCGAGCTGCAGTCAATTGCTGGTTTTTGCACGCTACTTGGCGGGATTTGCTGTGAAGAAAGAGTTCCTGTTCTGTTCTCCTCTCAAAACAACAACCAAATTGGTGGACATTATGAATATCATGAACCATTTCATGGAAGAAAACGGCATCGAGTGGACGAACCTCGGATCGTTGTGTACGGATGGGGCCCCGGCGATGATGGGAAAGCGATCCGGGTTCGTTGCGCTGGTGAAAGACAAGTGCCCCGACGTCATCGTGACACACTGTGTGCTCCATCGCCACGCCCTTGCGACCAAGACGCTCCCCAAGGAGCTTGGTGATGTAATGGCTATCGTTGTCACAGCAGTGAACTTCATCCGCGCTCGGGCTCTCAACCACCGCCTCTTCCAGGTCTTCTGTGAAGATATCGGTGCTGCATACACTCATCTTCTGTACTACACCGAGGTGCGTTGGCTATCCCGGGGCCAAATCCTGAACCGCGTCCTCCAGCTGCGTCAGGAGATTGAAATTTTCCTGCGTGAGAAAGGCAACGACTTGGCGGACTACTTCGGCGACCCTGTCTTCGTCGCGAGGCTTGTGTACATCAGCGACATTTTCGGGCACCTTAACGCTCTCAACATATCACTTCAAGGGAGCAGCCTCACGATCGTCGAAGCAGCGGAACGGATCAACTCGCTTCGAGAAAAGCTGCGGCTTTGGAGCAACCGCGTGGAGAAGCGGTCATTCATCAACTTCCCGGAGCTCGCTCAAATCCTCGCGGATGACGACGCTCAGAATGATTTCTGCTCCACGCTTGTCGTCGACATCAAGGGTCATCTGAAGTCTCTGTCTGACAGTTTTGATGGATACTTTCCGAATCTGTCGGTCGATCCGTGGATACAGGATCCTTTCACGATTCTAATTGACGACATCGACGACGACAACGAGCTCAAGGATGATATGATCGAGCTGAAGGCCTCTGGCTGCCTGAAGATGCAGTTCTCCACCGTCGCCAGTCCCTCGGAGTTTTGGGCAAGCAACTACGAGGCCTTCCCCAATCCAGCGGCGAAAGCGCTCCGAATGACACTGCCTTTCGTCACGACCTACCTCTGCGAAGCCGGGTTCTCCGCGTTGGTCGTCATGAAAACAAAGCTGCGGGCACGCCTTGACGTCGGCCCCGACATGAGGGTGGCCCTCTCCAAGACAGCTCCGAGGATCAAACGCCTCGTGGAGGAAAAACAGGAGCATCCGTCTCATCGTGTGTGATGGGTGATCGATGCGTGATACAATTCGTGATCTGATCTTGAAGTTTCCGAGTAAATATTTGTTCATCTCTTGTTTTTTTTTCATTACAATATTACACTATGAACTTGATCTTTTATGAAGCACTGTTATGCGTATTATAGTATAATAATAACTCAGATCGTGTCTCGAAAAGTTGGGGGTTCGTGGACACCTCTGACATCCACAGGGGGTTCGTGGGGGGATAAAGTTAGGGAAACACTGATCTGGGGCTACACAACAACAACAACAACAACAACTACATGTACCGAGTTCTCATCCTTCTACCGGGTATGAAAAAAAAACCAAACCCCCCCGTTATATTCACCATTAATTTCTTTTTCATGTTATTTTCTCTATTATTTCAGATAATGACAGCTGATGTCCTGGACAAATGAAGAAAAGTCTTTTTATGTAGAATCCTCAATCGAAATGCATTCCTTCATCCAATCTCAAAGAAAGTTCAAAAGAAGATTTAATTGCAAAGATGCCCCATCCAAAGTGAGAATATTCAAATAGATGAAGAAATTTCGAGAGCAAGGAATTGTACACAATGTAAACTCAAAATCAACAGACAGACCAACTCATCCTGGACCACATTCGATGAGAACTCCTGAGGTCATTGAGAAGATGCAACAGTCAGTCGGAAAAAGTCAAAAAAGTCGCTTCGCCGCCGGTCAAGAACCTGGACGACTGACAGTGTCATGTCTCAGGGGGATTCTCCATGATGGCATGAAACCTTATCCATGCAGAATACAAGTCTGAGATAAACTCACCGACCCAGACAAAAACGAGCATCTGGAAATGGCTCGGTGGTTTGTGGAGAAAAGTGAGGAGAGGTCTGGTTTTCTCAATGACATTTGGTTCTTGGATGAGGTTCACTTCATGCTTAATGGCCAAGTCAACTCAAGGAACAATGTCTACTGGGATACGGTACCGTCCGATGAGGTTCACCAGAAACCCTGACATTCAGTCAAGTGCATTGCCTGGTGGGCATTGCGCAAGCGTAGCATCATTGTACTGTTCTGGTTGGAAGATGAGGATGGTAATGCCATGACCATCAACTCTGGGCACCTCATTAAACTACTGAATGAGTTCTGGGATGCTCTTGGTCACAAGAGAATGTTTCAAAGAGAAGAACAATGGTTACAGCAGGATGGGGCAACCCCTCACACTGCAAGGGAGTACCGTGAGTGGGTGACAAGTCAATTCGGTGAGCGTGATTGGCCGACGCTTCAGCGTCGAGTGGTCTCCACATCACCCTGATCTCAATGCCCCAGATTTATTTTATCTTTGGAAATATCTGAAAGACAATATGCACAAGGATATCCCGAGAAGCATCTTCGAGTTTAAACAAGCAATCACAGAGAACGTTATGCCCATCCCACCGAATGCCAGCACGTAATCAACAACTTTGCCCGTCGTGTTCAAGTCTGTGTTCAGCACATAGGTGGACATTTGGAGCATGTGGTCGACCGAGTGCCAAAATAAAGTCCTGCAAGTTACGGTTCTGATATTTGGTACATCTGTGTCGCATAAAATGTTCCACATATTCCTTAAGTATTATTTAATTCAGATTAAAAATGAATGTATTGTGGATATTTTTTGAGTGTTTTTGGGGGGGAAGGGGATGGGAAGGAGGGACCACACCCTGTACAATTCCTCTTCCTGTTTGCGGTACATCTCTTTGTTGTCATCCCGCCATTTTGCCTTTGTCACATTTTGGTTGTTTATCCATTTACCTCCATCATTTCCCTGGTGTTGGCTTAGCGGTTAGGGTGCCGGCTTGGGATCCTAGGATCCTGGGTTCGAATCCCGGTCGATCACTGAATTAACGCCAGGGCGGTTGACTCAGCCTGTCATCCTTCCGAGGTCGGCAAATTGAGTACCAGCTTGCTGGGATCAATGATCCCGGTGTGTACCCCGATTTAGAATAGGTACACCGTATCCCTGCGCATCGTAAGAGGCGACCAAGGGTTGGCGTCAGGAAGGGCATCCGGCCATAAAAACATTGCCTCAAACAGGGAACCATGATTGTCATGGGGCCCGCAAGGCTAACCCCTGCTCTAGCGGGGAAAATGGCCTTAAAACGATCATTCATTCATTCATTCATTCATTTCCCTCTCTGAGTCTTGATGCCTGCATTAAAAACGATTTTAAAGAAAGGAGGAGAGGAAGGGGAGGAGGGTTGGGCACGGGGAGGGGAGGGAGAATGGATAGGGGAGAGAGGAGAGAGATTCATGAATGGGGATGATGGCAGAAGGGAATTGGACGGACGATGCTGCAATCTTGTTTGCGAGCAGGATAAGTAGATTTGCTGACCGGTTTGGCAGTGCGGAGAAGAGAGATATTTTAAATGCAAACACGTTATTCCTGAATGAAAAATCTATGCCCGCCAAGACGAATTGGCACTGCAAAATAGCCAACAATGACGGTAAATACGACGTCACTCTAAGTTATATATTTTCTTTAAGTAAAAACTGTGAGTTTAACGATCGTCACAACGATCGTACAACGTCCAGAACACATCTTTGTTGTGTTCATTAGGAAGGAATGTTTATGATCCATCATGCGGCTATTAAATGCAGGGTATTTAAATCCAGTTGAATTGGAAAATTGAAAATCTGTGCAGCTGGTGAAAGTTATAAAAGATTTCAGGGAAGTGGGCTTCCTATAGGTTATGGAAATCAGGGGTCGGTACTAAGTCCACTACTATTTGTAGCTGCGATGGAGGTGCTGGCTCAGAACGTAAAGGAGGGTTTACCGTGGGAGTTGTTGTATGCAGATGTTCTGGTGTTGATTGCGGAAAGTATGGATGGACTGAAGGAAAAGATGAACAAGTGGAAGGAATGTATGGAGACAAAAGGTCTGAAGGTGAATATAGGAAAGACGAAGATGATGGCAAGTGGTAAAGCATGTGGTGAGGTGGAAAGAACTGGGAAGTGGCCATGTACTGTGTGTAGGAAGGGTGTCGGAGTGAACTCCTTTCAATGTACAATGTGCGCTGAGTGGGTTCATCAAAAATGTAGTGGTCTGAGAGGGTCATTAACCAGTGTGGCAGCTACATTCAAATGTAAGGTGTGCACAGAGGGAGCTGCAGATGGAGGAAATGTTGAGTTGGATCTTGGAGACGGCGTGAAGCTGGAAGGTGTGAAAACATTTTGCTACCTCGGAGACATGCTGAATGGAGAAGGTGGATCAGACTTGGCAACGGTTGCTGGAGTGAGATGTGCATGGAAGAAGTTTCTGGAACTGAGTGGCGTGCTGATGAGGAGGGGAGTGTCGTTGAAGCTGAAGGGAAAGGTGTATGCTGCATGTGTGAGAAGTGTTATGATTTATGGGAGCGAGACATGGGTAATGAACGTAGAGCAGCAACGAAGGTTGGAAAGGGTGGAAATGCGAATGGTTCGACGGATGTGCGGAGTATCGTTGAGAGAGAGGAAGACAAATGATGAATTGCGAAAGATGATGGGAATAGAGCCTGTGATTGATGCTGTGAAGAGGAACAGGTTGAGATGGTTTGGTCGTGTGTTGAGGAAGGATGAAAGTGACTGGTTGAGAAGAGTGATGGAAATGAATGTAGAAGGAAGTAGAGGATGGGGAAGACCGAGAAAGACTTGGCTAAAGATGGTGGAAGAAGAAATGCGGGCAAGGGGGTTAACAAGGAGAGATGCAGAAAATATGGCAAAATGGAGAAGATTGTCATGGGGACCGCAAGGCTAACCCCCGCTCTCGTAGGGAAAATGGCCTTTAAAATGCATGTTGTTGTATGAACATAGGAGTAGTTGAATGTTAAGAAGTCCACTGAAAAGTATTACAAACTACTCAAATCAGGTCTGGTATAGCTTACTGATCTGACAACAATTACCTCGAACCCAGACGGAGCGGTTGGAATCCTGCATTCTTCCACAATTGGTTAATTGGATCATAAAACTAATTTGTTCGAACAGTTCTGGCAGTAGTCTGATATAAAGTTGAGATCCTGCAAACTTTGCTCAGAGTTCTCCTTTGAAAATCTGATTTCTGAAAATAATATATGATTGGGAATTCTGAATGGTGGTTTGACCACTTCCCATGTCATGACCATTGGACGAGAGACTTTACATCAGATTAGAGCACGAGCACAAAAATGTTGACCTCACGATAAAATTAAAAAATCTTGGAACTGGGAATATTTATATTACATCAAACAATTCTACAATTTATGAGAATAATTAAAATCTCCCTGAAAGCATGAACATCTATTGATAAAAGTTTTGGAAAAATAAATAAATATAATAAAAAAAGAAGAAATAACTATATTTATTGCTCGACTTAACCATGTACAAGAGTTCATAAGGGTGTGATTTGCTGAGCTCAAATAAGCACCAATTAAAATACCAGGCTTGGCTTGAAGTGTTGCTAATGATTAGCGAGTAATTGTTTCATTGACATGGCACTTCCAATTGAAGCACGGTGGGTCATTAAGGGAAAGAAAAATTGAGGCAGATGCACAGGGGTCAAAGGAGGGAGAAAAGTGGGATAATGTTGAGATGGGAGTTGGGGGGCGGAGGGGTCTACATTTCAGCTTCTATTGAATAAGGATATATAAATATCACCATAATATGTGCACACTTTGCGTGGAGATAAATGGATGACATGAAACATTCATCCGACCACACTCTAGGGCCAGGCCAGGTATGCTTGTTCATCTGAAAGTCTCCTTTGTTCGTGTGATCTGTCCAAAAGGAATCCCTCACTCTCTGATCTGTAACTGCACATAGCACCAAATTATATTATAAATAAAAACTAGATGCTTTTTCTGGTCACCAAATTATATATCCACTCTTGGTTTTGATTACCAGGCAATCCGATCCAAATGTTCACCGTCTTCCGAAGGATGTGTGGCGATGGCGGAATGGAGTGCGGCACAATGTCTTTTTGGAAAGGGGATTAAACTCACAGTAATATCATTCCACAGTTTAATGTGTCTGGTACAGTGGAATTATTCAAGCAAGACTAGGCCTTTGGGCTTTTACAATGGACCAATACTACAAGATCAGGCTCTGTGCCCTCAAGGACCTGAATGGTTTATTACTTACATTGGCGGTATTCCCATATTCCCCTGCGGGGCATGAGGGAGTGCAGCAATTCATGAATGTCTCCATATCTAAGAATTTAACCACGAATAGGTCACCACTCCATCGCAGGCTGCTCAAATGTAACTTTGAAACAAGGCAGGAATTTAGAATTTGGCTGGGTTAATGGCACACAATAATCTATGACGTCAACAAGCAAATGCAGGCAGACAGAACAACTCAGTTGATATTGTCCTTCCAAAAGGAAGGTGCGTTCATCGATGCAACGCTCCCCTCGCCACAAAGGAAGGTGTTCCTCGACACAACGGTAGTTGTGGACTCACTGTTTAGGGTGATTCTGGGTTTAAAAGGTTGAAACCCCAATGATGGATGGTTCCCAACTTACGATCCAGATGGTGATTGAATCAGACTATCAGTCTGCTGAAGGAATTCTTCATCTATATCTATATCGATAAATCTCTGTTTCTTTCTCCCCCACCACAGAACCCCCTTCCCAATCCCCCACCACCCCTGCATTCCTCTTTTGTCATAACACATTTGAAATAACCACAAATGGGAAGTAAAACAGTTAAAGGACAAAATGTTTTGAACTGCATACTATAATACAGGAAATACTGTTTGTCTTGCTTTATGTATCAAGGACAAACAAAACCCGAGTCCCAGTGGAAGAGACATTTAAAAAAAAGATTGCCAAGAAATGTTTATGTGCAGTTGTATCCACAAAACACATCCCTCAAAGTCAGTTCTCGTATTTCAATGGCAGAAACACTCTGATCATCATGTGATCCCTGCTAGAAGAAACACATGTTGGACAAACACTTAAAAATCTAACTCCCAGCTATAAACACAATATTCGGTGCACTTGGGTGCAATTAATATTGTGAGAGCTCATGTCACGTGAACAAAAATGTGAAATAATTAATATATATATATATATTATATATATATATATTCCACGAATATAAGTTAAATATTATTGAGCGACGTATATTACTTCGCCTTGCCAATTTTCACGTTATGGATCATGACATGCTAACGTAATGACGGATGAAGTATGACCTCGATATGCTAATCATGATTCCTTTTGCTCATACATGTCCATCAGCACCCACTGGCATGTTGTTTACAGGACAAGACTTTATTCAGCATACCAATGACACACAGGTGCTAAGTAAGTGGTGGTACATGATCATTGCAGCTTCAAAGGCCTATCAACAGATTTCATTAACCCTTTCAGGACCAAGGGACACACATGTCCCGAAACTTTAAAGTGTTGTATCTGCGCTATTATCTCTGCAATTTTAGATTACTTTTTGTTTGTACATTGGAAAACATTGTAGCTAATACTGGGTAAGAGCTTTTGTCGTTTCCATCATTTTTGTGTTTTCTTGATGAGAAAATTTTTCTTTTTGATTTTCTTTTTCTTGATTTTCTTTTTCTTGATGAGATTTTTTTCCCTTTTTTTTTCTTTGTGCATGCTCTTAAATTTCAATTCATATTCGTGATTATTATAGCCAAACTAATAATAAAATTGGACTTGTATCTGATAATTACTTTCAAGATGTTTATGGTCCTCAAAAAGGTTAACTTAGCACTTAAGACTATCGAATGGAGGTTTTTTTTCAGCACAACTCCATATCCATGTGTCTTGAGTTTCAGATTTAAGTAGATTGCATCAGGTCATTCTCCATGTCATTTGCATTTTAATGCTCGGTACAGCTTCCGATTAAATCTTCATTTACCAGAATGAGGAGTTTATGTCCATGATATTACAAATCGTAAATGCAAAATGAAGTAATAAGAAAACTGAACAATTTGTTTGTTGAACAAACATACATTTTGGAACCAATCCGACAACAGCGATAACTTTAAAAAAAACCTCCAACATTTAACTCTTAAAGGTCAAATGAAATGTTTCCTTAGTCTCGGTAGCAAAAGGTTCATAATTCATAATGTTCATATATTGACATATTAGTCGAAAACCCAAATGCAAAAACAGTATCTAAGGCTCATGGAGGAGTGGCAGCACAAATTACAATACATATCACACATACAGACAACTCCAGATTTGATTTCAGACAAACAGCAGCTGAACATGTGGAGAGTGACGTACCTTCCCGGGGCATGCTGGTTACCAGTTATATTTATCTCTGTGACATTGCTTTTCTCTCCACATTAAGCAGAGCAATAAAGGATAATTTTCCCCCTCCCCATGGGATGCCAACACGTGGGATTTATCTGCACTCTATCCTCCAAATGCTGAGCACCAAGCAAGGAAGAAACACATACATTTTTAAAATCTTTAGTATAACTCTGTCGGGGTTGGAACCGAACTGCCGACCTGCCGGACTCGGGACGGACGTTCTAAGCAGAATGCCACCAGTGGAAAGCATCATGTTTTGGTTTTGTGTGAATATTTCCCATGGGAAATGAAATATTTATTCTATGATATAACTAGAGTCCCAGTATACATCATTAAGTGATTTTCAAAGTCACAACAGCTAGGGAACATATTTTAGAAAGAAGCAGTGAAATGACCAACAAAATAAAACCACAAATTAATGTAAAACAAATAAATATTGTTGAATTGTTATTGGTGAAGTTTTGCAACATCAAAATATTCCAATAAGATGGACAACTACAAAATAAACCACCTGCACAGACATCACCAACAAGAAAAAAACTGGAACAAAGTCGATGGCACGCCATCGCAAATCCCTACGCTTCTCACCTAAAGCAAAGTTGGAAGATGGAAAACATTTCCACAAGGAATGACCCACTATCTAATTTTGAGTTAAAAGCATTTTCTGTTTTGACCCCTGTGACCTCAAAGCATCAACATCAACATATGAACCATGGGTCAAATTCAAAAAATCATTAAATATTTAATGCGACCCCGATGTTGATTGCATATACAAAGTTTTATTTAAAAAATACTAAAAAATGTGCCTGTAATTGCATTTTTTGGTATTTCACCCTTTGACTTTGTCCCAGAGGGCGGGGTCAAAATAATACTATCCTCAACTCACAACTCCTTGCCATGTGGTCATCATGATCACCAAGTTTGATGAATTTCTGCATAACCATTTAGGAGGAGATTGCGTGATGGACAGACAGACAGAGCTGATTACAATATTTACAATTACAAATTTATTATTAAAATTACAAATTTTAGATTCAGGAGTCATCTAGGTTATTTTTGGTTCAGGAGTGGATCAGGTTATTTTTGGTTCAGGAGTGGATCAGGTTATTTTTGGTTCAGGAGTGGATCAGGTTATTTTTGGTTAAAGAGTGGTTCAGGTTATTTTTGGTTCAGGAGTGGTTCCGGTTATTTTTGGTTCAGGAGTGGTTCAGATTATTTTTGGTTCAAGAGTGGTTCAGGTTATTTTTGGTTCAGGAGTGGTTCAGGTTATTTTTGGTTAAAGAGTGGTTCAGGTTATTTTTGGTTCAGGAGTGGTTCAGGTTATTTTTGGTTCAGGAGTGGTTCAGGTTATTTTTGGTTCAGGAGTGGTTCAGGTTATTTTTGGTTGAGGAGTGGTTCAGGTTATTTTTGGTTCAGGAGTGGTTCAGGAGTGGTTCAGGTTATTTTTGGATCAGTAGTGGTTCCGGTTATTTTTGGTTCAGGAGTGGTTCAGGTTATTTTTGGTTCAGGAGTGGTTCAGGATATTTTTGCTTTAAGAGTGGTTCAGGTTATTTTTGGTTCAGGAGTGGTTCAGGTTATTTTTGGTTCAGGAGTGGTTCAGGTTATTTTTGGTTCAGGAGTGGTTCAGGATATTTTTGGTTCAGGAGTGGTTCAAGTTATCTTTGGTTCAGGAGTGGTTCAGGTTATTTTTGGTTCAGGAGTGGTTCAGATTATTTTTGGTTAAAGAGTGGTTCAGGTTATTTTTGGTTCAGGAGTGGTTCAGGTTATTTTTGGTTCAGGAGTGGTTCAGATTATTTTTGGTTCAAGAGTGGTTCAGGTTATTTTTGGTTCAGGAGTGGTTCAGGTTATTTTTGGTTAAAGAGTGGTTCAGGTTATTTTTGGTTCAGGAGTGGTTCAGGTTATTTTTGGTTCAGGAGTGGTTCAGGTTATTTTTGGTTCAGGAGTGGTTCAGGTTATTTTTGGTTGAGGAGTGGTTCAGGTTATTTTTGGTTCAGGAGTGGTTCAGGAGTGGTTCAGGTTATTTTTGGATCAGGAGTGGTTCCGGTTATTTTTGGTTCAGGAGTGGTTCAGGTTATTTTTGGTTCAGGAGTGGTTCAGGATATTTTTGCTTTAAGAGTGGTTCAGGTTATTTTTGGTTCAGGAGTGGTTCAGGTTATTTTTGGTTCAGGAGTGGTTCAGGTTATTTTTTGTTCAGGAGTGGTTCAGGATATTTTTGGTTCAGGAGTGGTTCAAGTTATCTTTGGTTCAGGAGTGGTTCAGGTTATTTTTGGTTCAGGAGTGGTTCAGATTATTTTTGGTTAAAGAGTGGTTCAGGTTATTTTTGGTTCAGGAGTGGTTCAGGTTATTTTTGGTTCAGGAGTGGTTCAGGTTATTTTTGGTTCAGGAGTGGATCAGGTTATTTTTGGTTCAGGAGTGGTTCAGGTTATTTTTGGTTCAGGAGTGGATCAGGTTATTTTTGGTTCAGGAGTGGTTCAGGTTATTTTTGGTTGAGGAGTGGTTCAGGTTATTTTTGGTTCAGGAGTGGTTCAGGAGTGGTTCAGGTTATTTTTGGTTCAGGAGTGGATCAGGTTATTTTTGGTTCAGGAGTGGATCAGGTTATTTTTGGTTCAGGAGTGGATCAGGTTATTTTTGGTTCAGGAGTGGTTCAGGTTATTTTTGGTTAAAGAGTGGTTCAGGTTATTTTTGGTTCAGGAGTGGTTCCGGTTATTTTTGGTTCAGGAGTGGTTCAGATTATTTTTGGTTCAAGAGTGGTTCAGGTTATTTTTGGTTCAGGAGTGGTTCAGGTTATTTTTGGTTAAAGAGTGGTTCAGGTTATTTTTGGTTCAGGAGTGGTTCAGGTTATTTTTGGTTCAGGAGTGGTTCAGGTTATTTTTGGTTCAGGAGTGGTTCAGGTTATTTTTGGTTGAGGAGTGGTTCAGGTTATTTTTGGTTCAGGAGTGGTTCAGGAGTGGTTCAGGTTATTTTTGGATCAGTAGTGGTTCCGGTTATTTTTGGTTCAGGAGTGGTTCAGGTTATTTTTGGTTCAGGAGTGGTTCAGGATATTTTTGCTTTAAGAGTGGTTCAGGTTATTTTTGGTTCAGGAGTGGTTCAGGTTATTTTTGGTTCAGGAGTGGTTCAGGTTATTTTTGGTTCAGGAGTGGTTCAGGATATTTTTGGTTCAGGAGTGGTTCAAGTTATCTTTGGTTCAGGAGTGGTTCAGGTTATTTTTGGTTCAGGAGTGGTTCAGATTATTTTTGGTTAAAGAGTGGTTCAGGTTATTTTTGGTTCAGGAGTGGTTCAGGTTATTTTTGGTTCAGGAGTGGTTCAGATTATTTTTGGTTCAAGAGTGGTTCAGGTTATTTTTGGTTCAGGAGTGGTTCAGGTTATTTTTGGTTAAAGAGTGGTTCAGGTTATTTTTGGTTCAGGAGTGGTTCAGGTTATTTTTGGTTCAGGAGTGGTTCAGGTTATTTTTGGTTCAGGAGTGGTTCAGGTTATTTTTGGTTGAGGAGTGGTTCAGGTTATTTTTGGTTCAGGAGTGGTTCAGGAGTGGTTCAGGTTATTTTTGGATCAGGAGTGGTTCCGGTTATTTTTGGTTCAGGAGTGGTTCAGGTTATTTTTGGTTCAGGAGTGGTTCAGGATATTTTTGCTTTAAGAGTGGTTCAGGTTATTTTTGGTTCAGGAGTGGTTCAGGTTATTTTTGGTTCAGGAGTGGTTCAGGTTATTTTTTGTTCAGGAGTGGTTCAGGATATTTTTGGTTCAGGAGTGGTTCAAGTTATCTTTGGTTCAGGAGTGGTTCAGGTTATTTTTGGTTCAGGAGTGGTTCAGATTATTTTTGGTTAAAGAGTGGTTCAGGTTATTTTTGGTTCAGGAGTGGTTCAGGTTATTTTTGGTTCAGGAGTGGTTCAGGTTATTTTTG
This sequence comes from Myxine glutinosa, assembly GCF_964187855.1. NCBI lineage: Eukaryota > Metazoa > Chordata > Myxini > Myxiniformes > Myxinidae > Myxine > Myxine glutinosa. Next base: position 22,928,418 of record NC_136266.1, on the reverse strand, counting down.
GTTCAGGAGTGGATCAGGTTATTTTTGGTTCAGGAGTGGTTCAGGTTATTTTTGGTTCAGGAGTGGATCAGGTTATTTTTGGTTCAGGAGTGGTTCAGGTTATTTTTGGTTGAGGAGTGGTTCAGGTTATTTTTGGTTCAGGAGTGGTTCAGGAGTGGTTCAGGTTATTTTTGGATCAGGAGTGATTCAGGTTATTTTTGGTTCAGGAGTGGTTCAGGTTATTTTTGGTTCAGGAGTGGATCAGGTTATTTTTGGTTCAGGAGTGGTTCAGGTTATTTTTGGTTGAGGAGTGGTTCAGGTTATTTTTGGTTCAGGAGTGGTTCAGGTTGTACCTGTGTGTACCGGTGTGTACCCCGGTTTAGAATAGGTACACCGTATCCCTGCGTGTCGTAAGAGGCGACTAAAAGGGTTGGCGTCAGAAAGGGCATCCGGCCATAAAAACATTGCCTCAAAAAGAGAACCATGACAATTACAACTACATATGGGCAGGGTACAGCCCGAAGTACCCCGTGGGGGACCCCACTCCCTCTCGTCAAAACTCAAGGTGGGGAACCCGATCGAAGCAAGGGTGGAAATCACTCCATTTATGACGACGAAACGTCCGATGCCCGACGTGGAGATCGGTTTCTGAGGTTTGGGACATGGAATGTAGGGACAATGGCAGGGAGATCAGGAGAAGTGGTGGAAGTATTGGTCAGAAGAAGAGTGGACATATGTTGTGTGCAGGAGACGAGATGGAAGGGAAGTGGTGTGAGAATGGTGAAGGGTAGGCAGAGACAGAAATACAAGTTTGTGTGGTAAGGGTGCCCAGAAGGCGTGAATGGTGTTGGTGTCCTGTTTTCTGAGGAGTTTGTAGACAGTGTGGTGAGTGTGACTAGAGTGAGTGAAAGGTTGATGATGGTGAAAATGATGATTGGAAAGCTCTTGGTGAACTTCATCTTGGGGATATGCTCTGCAGGTTGGTCGGAGCGATGAAGAGAAGGACAAGTTCTGGTGTGCGATAGAGAAGCTGATGTAAAACGTGAAAGATGAGGAAGTTGTTGTGGTAGGAGGAGACCTAAATGGACATGTGGGAAGGAGTATGGACGGTTTTGAGGGAGTTCATGGGGGTTACGGATATGGTGTGAGAAATGGAGAAGGTGAAAGGATTTTGGAGTTTGCTGATGGAGCTGATTTGCTGATTTGTAATATTCAGTTCCAGAAATAGGATAATAAGCTTGTTACATACACGTCAGGTGGGTCGACGACAACCGTTGACTACCTGCTGGTGCGTAGGCGAGATAGGGGGCACCTCCGGGACACAAAGGTGATCCCGGGGGAGGAGGCTGTTTCACAGCACCACTTGATTGTCTGTGGCATAAGGGTGAAAGGTGCGAGGAGAGCTCGGCGGGTGAAGTACCAACCGAGAATGAAGGTGGGGAGGTTGAAAGAGGTGACAGTGAGGGAGGCATTAAAAGAGAGGCTGAGTATGGTGGAGATGATGTGGTTGAGCTTGAAATTGGTTGGATGTCAATGAAAGATAGTCTGTTGGGAGCCGTTGGTGAGGTGGGTGGTTGGACAAAAGGACCACCGAGGCACTCGGAAACATGGTGGTGGGATGATGAAGTTGGAAAGAAAATTGACGAGAAGAGGAAGAAGTTCAAGGAGTGGCAGAAGGCAAAGGGTATGGGGGCAGAAAAGGCAGAGCCTGAAAGTTATAAGGCAGCCAAGAAGGCTGCAAAGAAAGAGGTAGCAAAGGCGCAGGAGGCATGCAGGAAAATGTTCGGAGAACGCTTGGATTCGGAAGAGGGTCAGAGAGCGGTATTCAGGATTGCAAAGCAGATAGCGAAAGAGAGGTGTGATGTGATGGGGGTGAGTTGCTTGAAGGATGAAGTGGGACAAATCGTTGTGGACCCAGATGGAATTAAAGGAAGATGGAAGAGATATATGGAAATACTGTTGAATGCAGAGAATGAATGGGATGGCAACATAGAGAGTAACCCAGTTTTACGACCGACAGAGAAGATAACCGAGAAGGAAGTTGAGGAAGCGATAAAAGCAATGAAGAGTAGAAAAGCGGGAGAACCGACGGGAGTTGTGGGAGATATGTTGAAGGCAGTGGGAAATTGGGGTGTGAAGAGAATGACAGAGATCTGCAATCTGGTGGTGAAAGTAGGCCGCATTCCAGTGGCTTGGGAACTGAGTACCCTCGTCCCTCTCCACAAGGGGAAAGGTGACCCTCTTGACTGTGGCTCGTACCGAGTGATAAAGTTATTGGAGCATGGAATGAAGGAATTGGAAAGGGTGTTGGAGAGGAGGATAAGGAAGAAAGTGAAGATTGACGAAATGCAGTTTGGATTTATGCCAGGAAGAGGAACGACAGACGCACTTTTTATTGTGAGGCAGTTGCAGGAGAAGTACATGGAGAAGAGGAAGAAGTTGTTTTCTGGGTTTGTTGATCTGGAGAAAGCATTCAATAGGGTTCCACGTGATGTAGTGACATGGGCATTGAGGAAGTTAGGAGTGGAGGAATGGTTGATGAGAGTAGTGATGGCAATGTACGAGAGAGCGCGTACAGCTGTAAGGATGAAGGACGGGAACATTGGTGAGTTTGAGGTGAAGGGGGGAGTGCATCAGGGGTCGGTACTAAGTCCACTACTATTTGTAGCTGTGATGGAGGTGCTGGCTCGGAATGTAAAGGAGGGTTTACCATGGGAGTTGTTGTATGCAGATGATCTGGTGTTGATTGTAGAAAGTATGGATGGACTGAAGGAGAAGATGAACAAGTGGAAGGAATGTATGGAGACAAAAGGCCTGAAGGTGAATATCGGAAAAACGAAGGTGATGGCAAGTGGTAAAGCATGTGGTGAGGTGGAAAGAACTGGGAAGTGGCCGTGTGCTGTGTGCAGGAAGGGTGTCGGAGTGAATTCCATTCAATGTACAATGTGCGCTGAGTGGGTTCATAAAAAATGTAGTGGTTTGAGAGGGCCATTAACCAGTGTGGCAGCTACATTCAAGTGTAAGGTGTGCACAGAGGGAGCTGCAGATGGAGGAAATGTTGAGTTGGATCTTGGAGACGGCGTGAAGCTGGAAGGTGTGAAAACATTTTGTTACCTAGGAGACATGCTGAATGGAGAAGGTGGATCAGACTCGGCAACGGTTGCAAGAGTGAGATGTACATGGAAGAAGTTTCGGGAACTGAGTGGCGTGCTGAAGAGGAGGGGAGTGTCGTTGAAGCTGAAGGGAAAGGTGTATGCTGCATGTGTGAGAAGTGTTATGATTTATGGGAGCGAGACATGGGTAATGAACGTGGAGCAGCAACGAAGGCTGGAAAGGGTGGAAATGCGAATGGTTCGGTGGATGTGTGGAGTATCGTTGAGAGAGAGGAAGACAAATGATGAATTGCGAAACATGATGGGAATAGAGCCTGTGATGGATGCTGTGAATAGAAACAGTTTGTGATGGTTTGGTCATGTGTTGAGGAAGGATGAAAGTGACTGGTTGAGAAGAGTGATAGGGGTGAATGTAGAAGGAAGTCGAGGACGGGGAAGACCGAGAAAGACTTGGCTGAAGATGGTCGAAGGAGAAATGCGGGCAAGGGGGGTTAACAAGGGGAGATGAAGAAAATAGGGCAAAATGGAGAAGATTGTCATGGGGGGCGAAGGCTAACCCCCGCTCTTGCAGGGAAAATGGCCTTAAAATGCCTGTTGTTGTTATTGTTGAGTGGTTCAGGTTATTTTCAGTTCAGGAGTGATCCAGGTTATTTTCAGTTCAGGAGTGGTTCAGGTTATTTTCAGTTCAGGAGTGGATCATGTTATATTCAGTTCAGGAGTGGTTCAGGCAGGAATTTCTGCTGAAATCTGGCCAGAGAGCTGGTAATAATTTACTTCATACACTCTGACAATAAACATGGTGGGATCTTTAACATCCATCAAATATCAATGCTGACAGACAGGTCACCAGCTTCACAACCGCTACATCCACGAAGAGGAGCACACTTTTGAAAGCAGGTCATCTCGATGAAACACCATTCTGATAATATTGTTTTGAATTTGGGTAGAGGAATATCTAGAGCCAGGTAGATCTGTATAGATAGGTATTCGACTGCCACGATAGGGAATCTACCCTGCAATAAGTTCTGTGTTTTTAGGCGGTTTGTCAGGATAAGAGTATACCTGTGAACATACCAGGATGTTCGGGTGTTAAATAGTGTGGGGCATACGATAACACCCCTTGTGCGTCAGACCTGGTAATTATTCCTTTGTCCCTTATGGCAATGCATACACATATAAACACTTAGATAGACCCTTCAGTGCACACATTAATTAAATTCCTTTCCCTCACAAAGACTTTGGAAGAAGACATGCAGGAAGCCAGATCGGGGCACCGCCAGGTGGCTGCCGCCGGCCGCACCATCAGCTGGCCTGGTAACATCATGCAAAGACGAGCTGTAACCATGCCCAGGGAACGTGTGGTTGGTTGACGCGGAAGGCGCGATCCTCCAGCCAATCAGCGCTGAAGGCGCGAACCTGGGGAGAATCAGTGGCGGTGACGCGGAGAGATGCGAGAAGGTTCGGTGAACGGCGGGAGGCTATGAGGCGCTGATTGGGTGACGTGCCAAGGTTGACGTCACCGCTGCAGGTTATAAAAGGGCATGCCGGACAACATTTTCCCTCTTGCGCTGCACATCCCTCTCTGGCTGTCTTGAGCTGCACGAAATTTCAGCAGCTCTCTTGGGTTTTCATAGCGTGCATTCGCATTTGCTCTCCTTTGGCCCTCTCTCCCTTTTTGCCCATTCTTCTTTGCTGGTCTCTTGGCGCTGCACGGCGTCTTGTGCTCTCTGCGCTGAGATTGGAGATCGCATTCTTCGTGGTGCTTGGAGCGGTGTTCGGTGCTCGGTGCTTTTGGTGCTGTGAGCGGGCGGGACCTCATGTGCGATGGATTTGGAGCTTGGAGCGAGGCGTGCTACTGAACAGCCTTGGCCGGGGTGAGCGGGTCGTTCGAGGCCTGGTGGCACACAAGCAGGGCCGAAGGGAGCCACGTTGGACGACACCCTACAAGACGACGGACAGTTAAGACGCCCCACATTTCACACATTTCATACATGCCATACGCTTTATTTTCCTTTCATTCATTCCTGTGTCCTGTTGTTGAGTCTGGTGTGTGGGATCACAATATAGGATTTAGTTTATTTGATTACCATCGCGTTTCTTGTTATCGGGCTCCGTTTAATAAATCTCTATTTTTGTACATCAAATCTTGGGTTGTTCGAGTTCGTTAATTTCCTACAGGACCGGAGCTGCAGTTGGCGCGCTCCAGGTAAGCGCTTTTCCCGCTTCTTCCTCTTCCATTCCTCTTCCCGCGAGTCAAAGCAAAATCCGTGTTTGGTCATCGCCTCCAGTAGATCTGTTTGGTCTATCCGCGGTCCCTGGTGTTAACCGGAGGGATTCGCACGACAACTGGTGTCAGGAGTGGGATATAACCCTAAAACAAATTGGTGTCAAGAGTGGAGAATCTGGAAACAAAATTTTTTTAGTCGGAGGCGATAAATTTGCATAGTCTATTGGGCTTACAAGACGCTGACGGAGCGTCGTTGAAAGTAAAATTTTATTCCTGTTGTAAGAGCCGCGCGGGAAAGCGACCTCCTCTTAACGGATGGAGGAGGTGAGCGGCATGGAGGAAAGGAGAATGGAAGATGGGGATAGCATTCAAAGTGAGTCGGATATATCTGGGGTGGAGCGTAGTGGTGGAACTTCCCCCGCCGCAGGGACGGCCCCCATAGACAGCCAGGCCTTGATGAAATTTATAAGGGACTTAATAAACGGTAGCAGTGAGAAAATGGAAAACAAAATGGATGCCCAAAGGAATGAAATGAGGGCCGATCGTGAACGATTGGAAAACAAAATGAACGCTCAGAGTGAGCGATTGGAAAAGATGGAGTCCCAGGGGAATGAACTAAAAGGAGAAATGAGGAGATTTGGTGCCGATGGGGCCCAGGAGAAGCCAAGGGTGGCAGAAATTGAATTAAAATGGGAGGAGACTGCATGTGTGGAAGAAAATGGGGAGTGCCAAGAGGTGAATGGGGAATGCGAAAATTGTAATAGGGAATGTTTCCCACCTGCTGGCCTGGAGGTTTATCGGGGCCGGGTGGATGCCACAACACCCCAACCGGGAGAAGAATTCGGAATGGTGCAGCTGTGTTTCTCGCAGGGGGGCCGAAGGATGGATGGTGGGTCGCACCCTTATGGACACTCATGGGCCGTGTTGGCATTTTGACTGCTCACCTTGTCCCGATGACCCTTGCACAGTAGAGGTGCGGAGCTGTCGTAGCCACATGTAGTTGTGTAGTGATAATCACCGTTGGATGCGGACCCACATACCTGCCAGTATAGTGGGGAGAAAAGTGAAATTTGGAAAATTTGATTGGTCCAATGTGAAATTTTGGGATTTTGTGGGTGGATGGCACTTTGGACCTGACCAACCGTAGTTACCTGTACATCAAGGTAGGGATAAGGCCTTGATGTTTACTGTCCCAGGCTTCAGGACTTGCTATGTAAATTTGGGGACATGTAATTTGGAGTTGGGGGCAGGTGAGAGTGATGACATGGTCGGTGAGGGGGATGGAATGTGTACCACAGAGTCTTGTGGGTGGCATTTGTGTTTTGTTGTGGTTATGTTTTTATGTGGTCGTGGAGAATGGAAAAACGGATGAGTGATGATTATTGAGTGATTATTGTGTTTTGAAAAAGTGTAATGGTAAAATATGAATTGGGATTTCACATGAAGGCAGGCCATGGCAACTTTTTGTAACACCATCTATGGAATGTGTGAGAATTGAATGGCAGCGGGGTAGGAAATGTGTTTTGGGATCTTGTGGGTGGGGAAGGTGTGTGTGTCCGCAGGTACAGATCAAGCTCTGAGGAGCGATGCCTGCGGCCCCCCTCGGCGGCAATTACCCTGGCAGCCAGTGGTATCTGGAAATTGGAGCTCGTCGGTGGAGGGTCTGGTTGGGCGCCGTGGGGTAATGGAGACTCCCGGTGACCCGTGTAGCTGCGCTGAAGCAGGAGGCAATGGAGCCTGGTGTGTGGAGACCCTCACCGGCGGGGTAACGGCGGAAAGGGCTGTTGGGCTGTCACGGGGCCAAGAGGTAAAGGGGGGTGGGGGGGGGCAATGAACTTGTAAGTCGGTTGACTTGTGTTTGGGACTGCGGGCACCACAGCCTGAAGCGGCCCAACCATCTTGATGGTGCGGTACCTCCCCGCTGCCAGGGAGAAATGCACACACGTATATGACATCTATGCCATGGTCCTGCAGAGGGTGGATGAAATAAGTGCTTGTAATGATTTTGTGTGATGATTTTTGGAATGTGTATGCGTGGATAAGGGGTTTGTGTTGAATGAATGAGGGCGAAATCCACCGAGCCATGTCACTCACCTATAACACATGGACAGGGCCTGTGGAAATTTAGGGGTGCATTGGGATGGCCCCGCAGGTAAGGTTGTGTCTTGTGGCATCCACCGGGGGACGCGGTCTGTAGACTGGGGTATGTACAAATGTTTAATAGAGTTTTGGAATTGTTGAATAAGGATAAGTTTGTGGTTAAGTTAGTTTTGTGTGTTGTTTGTTTCCTCCCTCCGCAGGAACAACGAATAAGATCATTGTACATATTTGCATGATTAGCATGTTAAGGAGGATAGGTAAGTAGCTCCGGCTCACTTCCACAGCCCTCCTGCTTCATTTCATAGGTTAATTAAGTGTGAGACAGTAAGTGTTAAGACTGGAATGGTAGTGCCTGCAGTGAAACTAGCAGGAGCTAGGGTTCCAGGTAGGGGGGTGGGGGGGCTGTGTTTTGAATTTGGGTAGAGAAATATCCAGAGCCAGGTAGATCTGTATTGGTAGGTATTCGACTGTCGCGATAGGGAATCTACCTTGTAATAAGTTCTGTGTTTTTAGGCGGTTTGTCGGGATAAGAGTATACCTGTGAACATACCAGGATGTCCGGGTGTTAAATAGTGTAGGGAATAAGATAACACCCCGTGTGTGTCAGACCTGGTAATCATTCCTTTGTCCCTTATGGCAATGCATACACATATAAACACTTAGATAGACCCTTTAGTGCACACAGTAATTAAGTTCCCTTCCCTGACAAAGACTTTGGAAGAAGACAGGCAGGAAGCCAGATCGGGGCACCGCCGGGTGGCTGCCGCCGGCCGCACCATCAGCTGGCCTGGTAACATCATGCAAAGACGAGCTGTAACCATGCCCAGGGAACGTGTGGTTGGTTGACGCGGAAGGCGCGATCCTCCAGCCAATCAGCGCTGAAGGCGCGAACCTGGGGAGAATCAGTGGCGGTGACGCGGAGAGATGCGAGAAGGTTCGGTGAACGGCGGGAGGCTATGAGGCGCTGATTGGGTGACGTGCCAAGGTTGACGTCACCGCTGCAGGTTATAAAAGGGCATGCCGGACAACATTTTCCCTCTTGCGCTGCACATCCCTCTCTGGCTGTCTTGAGCTGCACGAAATTTCAGCAGCTCTCTTGGGTTTTCATAGCGTGCATTCGCATTTGCTCTCCTTTGGCCCTCTCTCCCTTTTTGCCCATTCTTCTTTGCTGGTCTCTTGGCGCTGCACGGCGTCTTGTGCTCTCTGCGCTGAGATTGGAGATCGCATTCTTCGTGGTGCTTGGAGCGGTGTTCGGTGCTCGGTGCTTTTGGTGCTGTGAGCGGGCGGTACCTCGTGTGCGATCGATTTGGAGCTTGGAGGGAGGCGTGCCGCTGAACAGACGTGGCCGGGGCGAGCGGGTCGTTCGAGGCCTGGTGGCGCACGAGCGGGGCCGAACGGAGCCGCGTTGGACGACATACTACAAGATGACGGACAGTTAAGACGCCCCACATTTCACACAGTTCATGCACGCCATACGCTTTATTTTCCTTTCATTCATTCCTGTGTCCTTTTGTTGAGTCTGGTGTGTGGGATCCCCATATAGGATTTAGTTTATTTGATTACCGTCGCGTTTCTTGTTATTGGGTTCCGTTTAATAAATCTCTATTTTTGTACATTAAATATTGGGTTGTTCGAGTTCGTTAATTCCCTACAGGACCGGAGCTGCAGTTGGCGCGCTCCAGGTAAGCGCTTTTCCCGCTTCTTCCTCTTCCCTTCCTCTTCCCGCGAGTCAAAGCAAAATCCGTGTTTGGTCGTCGCCTCCAGTAGATCCGTTTGGTCCATCCGCGGTCCCTGGTGTTAACCGGAGGGATTCGCACGACAATATTATAGGCTGATCGACAATCGAATCCAGCCTACACAGCTCAAAGGCAAGAACTATCCCCATGTCAGACCGACATGACCACACCTGTGGACAAACAGAACTCCTCAGTGCACTATTAAGGGTTTAGATAATATGTATGGGTTATGCGAGAATCAAATCCTGAACACGATCAGATCAATTCTCTTCAAATAACTCGCATCAATACACAAGAGGTGAGATTTAGAATTTTGGATTGGAGACCCATATGAAGAACTCAGTCAAGTCTAATGTAATTGACTTATAATAATAATAATAATAATTCATTTATTTTGTATAGCGCTTTTCATGAAGCCCAAAGGCGCTTTGACAGAGTGCAAAACATAATGCATAACAAAACATGAAAACAACAATTGCAAAAAGACAAGAATCAATCGGGAAATATTTAAAGCAAAAGGAGGGAGAAGGAGAAGTGATAGTCAGGGGTTAAATGCTGTGGGTTGAATGTTGAATGCAGTGCTGAACAGGTGGGTCTTGAGTGATGTTTTGAATGTGGTGAGTGAGGAGGAGTCTCTGATGGTGTGAGGTAGTGAGTTCCAGAGGGTGGGAGCAGCGATGGAGAAGGCCCTGTCCCCCCAGGATCTGAATTTGGTCCGGATGGGGGGGGGGGGGGGGGTCAGGAGGTTGGTACCAGCAGAGCGGAGGTTGCGGGTGGGAGTGTGTCTGGAGAGGAGGTCAGCCAGGTAGGATGGGGCCAGGTTATGAAGCATATCATTAAATTTCCACGCACTATAAAATTATTCTTCCTGAAAAGTATGAAAAAAGATAACTATAGCCACCTTCACTGTTGGTGCTTTGTTAATTAATCTCAAATATAGAATCAAACACATTACATGAACGAATACTATATTTCTACAGCACGACACTTTAGAAGTACAAAGCAGTGAGCATGACAGACAATTTTTATCTTTAGCAGCCTATCCTGTTTTATTAATAACACCAACTAGATATCTGCGTTTACAAAGCGATCACCAAGGGTATGCCTCCCCTGGCCTGCGATCCAATGATGGCCATATTGTTTTTGGAACACCATATGACCTTGACCTTCAACATTTAGGTATAGAGTGTAAATTAAGAAAATGTGTCCCTACCTACAATCTATCCATAAAACTCAACATCATGAAAATCGGGGAAAAATTATTCAATTTATGATGAAAATGTTGTTCCTTGTTAATCAGGTCACAATCCATAAAAAGTGGGCCAAGGACACAAATCAAATATCAGGAGCACAATTTCAATGCAGGTTTACTATTGTGATGCAAGAACATCTTGTAAGGCCAAATGGTCTGAGATTCCGCATTGGAAAAATTGAGCATTGACAGAATATACGTTATTTTTTCAGACCGCCATTTGACCTTGACCTTTAACTTGGAGGGGTATGATGTAAATTAAGCATAAATGCACCTTATAAGATGGCAATTTTGATCCGCTTTTACAATCCTTTGTCAAGTTATGGTGAAAAATGTTTAAATGTCTATAATTGGGTTATGACCTTAAAATTAGGTCAAGGTCAAAAAAATGTCAAGCCTGCATACTTTTATTCCCAATATTGATGCACAATTTCATTGTGAAAGTCCCAGCCAGATCCAAGATACAGCTCAGATATGGCAGAAAAAAGCAAAAAAATGCAAACGAACCTAAATGGTGGTTTTGTACTCATAGGGGCCTAAGAAACTCTGTGGTACAATAAAAAATTGGGGCACTAATTGTACAAACAAACCCTACATTAGGTATAAACCTCCCCCTATCCTACAAGAGGAGGCTTAAAAATACCTTATGTATACTACTGATCTCTATATTAACTCGATAGGGTGTCTAACATGAATTGGTCAGACGGTCCTGAAGCCACCGGATGCGCTCCATACACCATATTCCTTCTCCGAAAACACAGAAAATCCTGTTTGCATCAATACAAATACTTGCTTCAAGGTGCATATTTCCTATGAAAATTCCACCTTGCTAATTGATTTTCCTCATTTCGCACATCATTTTATTCCATTCCGACTTGATTTTTAAAGTCTTTGGTATGACTTAGCCAAGGTTCAAACCGCTGACCTTTCAGACTAAGAGCGGATGCTTTAACCATTATGCTACTGAGTATGGTCTTGTTCTCCTTACCCTGAGCTCCTGCATGCTGGGCACCGCCAAGCTCCTTTGCCAAGCCGTTTGCCTTCGGACTGGCTCCGAGTGCAGGTGCGGCGGCACGGGGTGGTCTCTTCCCTGGTACCTTGACAGTGGTTCGAAGGAGGTCTATCTCTTTGCCATGTACATTTTGCATGTAGTCCTGGAAAGGAAAACAAGAAGACAAATGTTGAGTTATTTACAAAATGCATGCAGGGATCTGATGTTTATTTAGCCAATCGATGGTCACCCTATTGTCTTCAATTACTTCGTATCACTCCAAGGTAGTGGGGTTGGCAGAATATTATGCAAGCCAATACTCAAAATGAAATTATTTGCTCCCACCATGCAATTTCATATATAACGAACATATAAATAAATAAATAAATAAATAAGTACATCATCAACCAAATGGCTTACAAATTATTACAATGGATCAAAAGAATAAATGAGGCCTATAATTATAAAGATGATAGGATATCAAGGCATCACTGTACTCTTGAAAGTCATCAGCTGTGGTGTGCATTACATCGATGGTTATCGTCTGCATCCTTTATCCATCTGCCCATGCATTATTTCATTATTGGATATTAAACACCCAGCTGTGATAGTCAATCTCAAAAACCATGTTACACCAAACATTTTAGAGGCTGCGCACCAATCGGCTGTTCGACAGAAGCTCATGTTTCCTTTCTTTCAAGCCAAAGTGATTAGAACAATGTGAAAAAGTGGCCGAAACATGCACAAAAAAGTCAAGGTGTCTTTCAGGGACACTCTATTAGTTTAAACACTCCAGTTCTCACAAGAAATTCCATAAGCAACTGGAACAGCACTCGGTGGAGCGCATACCTCCACCAGGCTGAAAAGTTCATGTTTTGTACCACACCGATAGGCGGGATCTGCATTAGGACCTGAATCAAAATGGAACCGGCTTCTTGTCACCTATACTCCACTCATCGACCAAGTTTTGTCATAATAATCGGTTCACAACTTTTTGAAATATCGCGCTATCACTCAAGGACCGATCAGTCCGTGTTTGGCCCGATCACTCAATGGTGAAGAATCACTTTAAAGATTCTAGTATCCAGATCGGGATCATCACCAAAATCTAATCAATTCGTCCTTGTCAAAACACCCAACCCGCCCACCAATTTTCGTGCAAATCTGTCCATAACTTATTTGATAGATACTGTGCTCATAATCAGACAGACAGACAAGGATGAAAACATAACCTCTATCCACCTTCGACAGGAGGGAACAAAGGTAATCAATACAAAGGTAAGTACAGTGACGGGAGGTAACAAAGAAGGCTTTACACTTGGCAAGAATCACAATGATTCACAATGCCTGATTCGTTTATCTGATTTTCAAACAGTATGGTGCAGATGGTGTTGTTCCCTGGTGTTGGGCTAGCGGCTAGGGTGCCGGCTTAGGATCCTACGATCCTGGGTTCGAATCCCGGTCGATCGCTGAATTAATGCCAGGGGGGTTGACTCAGCCTGTCATCCTTCCGAGGTCGGCTAATTGAGTACCAGTTCACTGGTAATTCCCTGTTTGTCGTTAAAGGCGGCAAAAAGGGTTGGCGTCAGGAAGGGCATCCGGCCGTAAAACATTGCTTCAAAAAGGGGACCAAAAAACAACAACAACCACGGTCCCCGAAAAGGCCAACCCCCGCTTTGTGGGGAAAAATGGCCTCTAAAGGTGTTTTTTTTTTTTTTTTATGGTGCAGAGATAGTACACACTTGTTTTTGAGCTACTGAGCTCAAATAACCTTTTGAGCTCAAATAACCTTTTTGAATAACTTTTTGAGATATCCTGCTCACAGACAGAGACAGACAAGGAGATAGGGGTGAAAACATAACCTCTGTCTACCTTTGGTAGCAGAAGTAATATTTTTTTCTTGAATAACTGGAAATCTTTCACTAAAAGTAATGAATTTTCATTGCAACCTCACATTTAGTTTCATAATGACAAATAAACAAGAAATCTATGATGCATGGCACGATACTTGCAAAATCCCTAAAATAGATTGTTGACCTTCAGCCTATGTTGACCTATTGGGCTATGTTGACTTCAAAAATAATTGGTGGTTCAATTCAGTGATTTGATATGCAAATCCTCTTCCAATTTCAAGTCAATCGGATGAAAATTGAGGATTTTAGAAATTCCACCTTAAGTTGTTGACCTTTGGACTATGTTGACCTTTCGACCTTTTCACCTCAAAATCAACAGGCTTCTTCCTTATGGCCAACTCCACCATTTTTATAAGTTTCGTAATGATCAGTTTAAGATTGTGACCTGTAGGCGATTGACAGACAGACAAACAGACACAGACAGACAGATAGATTGAAAAATTATTCAGAGAGCAACACTTGGCAAAAGAGAACAAAGTAGAATGGCACTCAGTAAAGCATCCTTTTTACCCCACAAGTAATTGGTGGTTGAATTCTGTGACCTGAAATGCAAATCGTCTTCAAATTTTAAGTTAATCGGATGAAAATTGACAATTTTAGAAATTAGGCCTATGTTGACCTTTTGACCTATGTTGAAGCTAAAAAAAATAGTTGGTGGTTGAATTCAGTTCGCTGATATGAAAATCCCGTTCAACTTTCAAGTCAATCGGATGAAAATTGAGGATTTTAGAAATTGGAAATGATTGTTGACCTTTTGCCTATGTTGACCTTTTGGCCTATGTTGACCTCAAAAATATTTGGTGGTTTAATTCAGTTAGCTGATATGTAAATCCTATTTAAATTTCAAGTCAATCGGATGAAAATTGAGGATTTTAGAAATCTGAAAGAAAGTGGTTGACCTTTGGCCTATGTTGACTTTTTGGTCGATGTTGATCTCAAAAATAGTTGGCGGTTGAATTCAGTTAACTGATATGAAAATTCTATTCAAATTTCAAGTCAATTGGATGAAAATGGAGGATTTTTGAAATTTGAAAAGTTGTTGACCTTTTGGCCTATGTTGACCTTTGGCCTATGTTGACCTTTTGACCTCAAAAATAAATAGGATTTTGTCAGACCACGAACTCTACCGTTTGGTGAAGTTTTGTGAAGATCGGTTAAAAATTTTGACCTGCAGTCAAGTATAAGTGAGCGGACAAACACACGCGCGCGCGCACACACACACACACACACACACACACACACACACACACACACACACACACACACACACACACACACACACACACACACACACACACACACACACACACACACACACACACGAGTGATCAACATACTTGTCAAAATATTTTTTTTTGGCCAAATAACAATGCAAAAGACCAACCAATATACTTGAAAAATCTTCGATTTTCGCAAGTAATAAAAACAAGCTGAGCATGTCATAATGCTTTGTTAACTATCTTATGGCTAACCTTACAAAATAACATATAAGTAGGGTTGTAATGGAAGATGCACTTTCAAACCACTTTAGAAAAACCCAGGATGACCTCAAATCGTCTTCATTATTCATTGCCTTATTCAGCTATTCATTGTATTCAATTCGCTATTCTATTCAATTGTATTCAATTAGGAAGGACAAGGTATTCAATGTCATCCCCACTGTCACAGCCAAGTGTACACCATCTTCAGCAATTGATTGTCATTAACGAATTGTGCAGAATTTCAGTTCGAGAAATTTAACCACTCCTTACTCAAAAACGATCATTTTTCAATGCCACCTAATAGAAATTGCTTGCTATATTATTTCTTGAAAATAATGGGACGATTAGAGACATTTATGCATCAGTCATTCAAAATTTTAAAAAGATCCATTTTTATGGACTCACAGTGGGGCAGTCATTGTACTTTCACATTAATACAAGGACTTGAGTAGGGAATGGACAAATAATCACAGTAATGGGATGTACTTTCACATCACATCACGTCCCATCACATCACAGTAATGGGATGTACATAAGATCCTTGGATATCATGCAATGGCAATACCAAACAGGCCGACCCAATGAGGTCTTCAATGAGGCAATGAATGAGGTTTTTCCGTGTGCCAAGTTTGGAAAATAAACAAAATGCAAACACCCAGAGGCATTTAAAAAAATGGGTAGAAGGGGTAGGGAGTAATAAATAAAACATCCTTGTAAGGAAAGGATTTCACAATTGGACCAACTCCAAGAACAAGTTCAAAATTACAGGAAGAAGAATTCCTTGCCTGAAATCCATCCTGTTAGTTAGCATTAACTTTGGCCGATTCCTTCATCTGTAGCTTCATTCTGATCACAAAATAAATGCTCCAAAGCAGAACACTTCCGTTAACAGTAATGGACTTGTACAGTCAGTGCTGAGGCTTAATTGTGTGTGACAATGTAATGGCTTTGGACTAGGGAAAATTAGCAAAGATCTCCAAATCTAACCCTTCTTTTCTCCTTCTGCTGATGACGTACCGAGAGCGCATACTCAATCACTCGAAACTCTATTAGTGCACAACCATTCCAATAAAACACAGATAGATTGCAGCGTGTTTGTTCTCACTAACCAGCTTTGCTGCAAGTGCAATAGAATATAATGAAACTGCCAGATACATTCATTAACCTATATTAGCCACACCAAGCTCAATACTGTTTATGTAAGAAAATATCCAGCTGTTATTACGTTGAAACGCTTCACAAACTCAAGAAGGGCTTTCTTGAGTCATGCACAGTGAAATTAATTGATTATTGAAAGAATATATATATATATATACGTATATATATATATATATATATATATATATATATATATATATATATATATATATATATATATATATATATATACACATACATGTATATACTGTATATTTATATATACTAGTGAAATACCCGTGCTACGCACGGGTGGGAGGCCAGAAGCAAACAGGCAGTACAGATACGGCGAATGCTAAAGCATGAAACCAATAAATTCCACATTCCTGTAGCACCCTCAGTCGCACGTAAGACATGGACAGCAAGTTCGTGAAGGACTTCCATGAAAAACGTACCCGTTGGGCAAACAAACGGGTACGTTCACGTATAGAAACATCGATCGTGGGTCCGTGGCGAATCTGCATATGGCGATCCGTGAAGTTCATGTTTAGAAAGTAGAAACCATCACGGCATGTCGTCATTCACTTGAACTCGATATCTCTTTTTTCATTCCAAACAACATATCTCCAATCACAAAATAAACTTTTAACAACATTGTTAATGTTTCCTTCATTGTAAAAACTACCAAGTCAACAATTAAGAGGATTTTCAGCCGATAGGTGTTACGGCCTTGGCAAGATCAATGGAGACAGCGATCTGTTAGCGTATACACCGCCCAAATAGCTATGTGGAATTCTCTCATGCAGAGATTAAACTCACGTCGTTTGAACTTTGGCCGCGGTCATTATTTACTTTTAATGATGTTTATATACAAATTAAAAAGAAGATAATTGGTTTTGGGTCATCCTTTCCACATATCTCGTGGGATTGTGAGTTGGAGAGACGACCGTGATGGCGGGGAGGGGGTTGGCATTCTCTCAAGCAGGGATTCAACCCATGTCCTTATAAAATGTCTTTGTCTGAGGTCACTGAGTCCGATCGGTGCAGCTGTGCAGCGATCGGTGCAGCCGTTTGTGTGGCACCCTGGAAAATAACGATGCGGGAGTCCAAACCTGAAAATGCTGGAGGCCAAAGCTGAAATTGGAAAAACAATATACCCTATTTTACTCCAGGGAATCCCAGGATTACCCACCCAAAATATTGCTACGGTTTTGAGATTTGTACATATGCCATCATTAAAGGCTAAAGGTTTGCCCCCCATAGTTAGTCCACGAGCAACACGTAGGCCCACTTAGAGTATTAGTTATGTCATAGTATGTGTGAGTATAGACCATTTCCCCTAGTAATATCTGCATTGTGTAACGACATGAGCTTAGGTCCTTTCATTTTGCGTCCACCCTCCAATTCCACCTATGGGCATAATTGATCCCGCGCCCCATTTTGGCTGATCCCTCCGTTTGTTACGCTTTGGCTGCCAGCAGCATTCGCTGCCCTTTGTTCGCTCGAACTAGTCGAGTAACACGAGGTAGGCCTGAGAAGAGGGAGGAGCACGGGGTCGGAGTGGGGCGGCGTCAAAGCGGAGCGTCAGAGGCGATGATGGTAAGGACCACCAACCAACCAGGGCTCTAAAGGCATGGCGTGATAGGGCGTGGTAAGGCGCGTCTGGCAAGTGCTAGAAGGTTCACGGGGCGTGCCTATAAAAGTCACCGCACAAAGCCCTTAGAGGGGACTTACGAGGACTTGCACGAGAGAGAGGACTTGAAGGAATTGCGCTTTGTCACAGGACTCGGAGGACTCGTGCGGGAAGACTTGCTTGAAGGAATTGAAGAGGGCTGGTTGGGAGCGCATTGTGAGCACTTCGAGGCTTAGCGCTTAGAGGCTGTATTTGCCTATTACGTACGCAGCCACGCGAGTGAACGCTGCAATAGCCGCCAGTATTAACCGCCAGAGCCCAGACCCTACCGTTCGCCCCGTATTATCCCGTGTGCGCCAACCGATACGCGGAGAGCTCCTGCTGCCTGCTACGGGATCCATCTTCGCGGTACGAGCTGGGGACCGGAGAGAGCTGACCATCCGTGGATGTGCCCTCCATCCCTGGACGTGCTGACCTTCATCTGCAATCCCCGTGTGAATGTCTGTGTGTGAGACGGGCCCGTTTGTCTGGGATAGTAAGTTAAGACTGTTTTTAAGGCTGCACTGTGTCCTCTTCTGCTGAACCATTGTAAATAGTGTGAATAAATCTTGTTATTCCTTTTCTTCTGGATTCGACTGCTTCTGTGATTTCTCCATTGGGTAAGCGTGGCACGAATAAGAACCGCTTGGATCGGGGTCTTGTAATTGATAACGGCTTGGATCACGTGTTCACTACCGCTCGGCGTATCCACCAACACAGGTGATTCGTGCGAAGCTTATCTCCTCGTTTCAGGGCAGCGCTAGTACTTAGGTAATAGCGAATCTGGTCCTACAACCCTATTTAGCGCTGTCCGGAAAGGACGTCATAGGCCTCGGGTCACGCCTGGTCAGTCAAAGACAAGGGGACTAATCCCCCCTTGGTAAGGGGAGAAGGCCGGCGCAGAGATCCGCAACAATATCGTTGCGATCAGTTCAGCTGTTTTTGCGGTACCTTCGAACGGACGGACATACAGACAGACGGATGGACATTTGGTGAATTATAGTAAGATATATACACACTATAATACTGTCCTCCAGTCTGTCTGTCTGTCTGTCTGTCCGTCCGTCCGTTCAGTGTGGGACTTCCCCCATCAAGGAAGGGGCATTAAAATCATATCTCCACCATTTTTATGCTCCGCATAGCGCTGAGGCCCAATCAGGCTCTTTTGTAAGGCTCGCGCTTTCTGATTCTCTCTGTCACAGCTTTATCGATGCCGATAAAGTGTGATTTAATTTTTCAAGTTTAAGTAAGACTCGGTTACAAAGAACGGGAAGAAAATTGGACGAAAGTTAGTGTTTTTAGACAAAAATGCTTTTTTTATGAGATGAAGGCCTGCAATACAGTCGGACCCCGCTATTTGCGGTTTCTCTATTCGCGGAATCCATATATTCGCGGCTGATAAAATGTGACATTTCTCTGTTTGCAGAAAAATGTCCCACGAATTTGCGGGTTTTTTTTGTTTTCTTTTCGCGACTGTGTTCCCTGAATTTGCGGTTTTCTTTCTATTCGCGGCTGTGTTCCGTGAATTCACGGTTTTCTTTCTATTCGCGGCTGTGTTCCTTGAAATCGCTGTTGTCTTTCTATTCATGGCTGTGTCACGCGATTTCACGGTTTTCTTCTATTTGCAGCCATATTCCGCGAATTCGCGATTTTTCAAGGGCGCAAAAAAAAATTTCACGAGCCACTAGCTAGACACATTTACAAAACCAATCTTTTATCAGCCATGCAAAAAGCAGGTGGATGTAGACAAAAAAAACATCTTATACAATCCGTGAGCATGACCTGCTTATACAGTAGAGTACATTCACTGCTGTGTGATTTGCGTTTTCATGACTTTCGTGGGTGCGAATTTTAGCCGCACTATAAGCGAGATTCGCTGGATATCCCACCAGATGTGCAAACAAGTCAACTCTGCGAATTATAGAATGCAAACGCTTCATTAAATCGATTATAATTTGCAATTTACAGTAAAGCATCATCAGAGATGTTACACAATGAAAACGCTTCGGGGGATGTTCCATCAGCGACTAAAACATGTCATCCTCCACAAATTACACAATGCAAAATGCTTCATTAAATATATTATTGAAATTAGCAGATACGCTCGATACAGCATCATCCAATAACATCCCCCACAAACAATGGGCTCCTGCAGATACCCACAATGCTCGGAATCCTACATATATACAGATTGTGACCTCCATCTCCATCATTGTTCTCGTCCCGTTGCTTCGACTTGTGGTTTTGACTCACTTTGCTCATCGTTCAATAAATGACTCCCAAACGCAAGACCAGTGCCGGAGATGCGTCGACTACCAAGAGGCAGAAGAAAGTGATGTGCCTGAGCCAGAAAGTGGAGCTGCTCGACCGGCTTTAGAGAGGAGAGAGTGCGGCCTCTGTTGGCAGGCATTATGGCATCACCAAATCCACCGTTCGTTACATACGGAAGAAGGAGAAGGTGATTCATGAGAAACCTTCAGCAAGTTCTGTATCGAGTATGAAGGTGGTCACCCATCTCCGGAACGTCCACATGGAAAGGATGGAGAAGAATCTCAGAAGATGGACCGAGGACAACACGCAGAAGAGGGACTTCATGCTGAAAACCATGATGCAGAACCGTTCCCTAAACCCGCTCAACGAGGAGGAGTTGGACGCCATTCCAAAGATTTCCGAAGAGGAGGAGGTGGAGGCAGGCAGTAATGAGGAAGAGGTGCCGAGGTCCAAACTCACAGTCCAGTTCCTGGGCGAGTTGCTGCAGGACATGCGGGCGATTGTCGACAGGGTGCAAGACGCTGACCCAGTCGTGGAGAGGTACCTCAAGTTCAAGAGGGGCTTGGATGATGCGCTGCTCCCATACAAGGAGCTGCATGGAAATGTTGGGCAATGTGTCAGGCAGCTCCACATTACCTATTTCTTCAGCCCTGCTCCATCCACCTCAAGATCACTAGCATTCTCACCAGTGTCCTCACCTTCTCCTACCTCTCCTGGCTCTCCCTTAGTGCATGATTTTGCTGCACCATCATTTGGGTCGCCTTCAAAGTTCGAGGAATTCTTGGGATTTTAATTCATCACCATCATCATCATCACCATCATTTGAAAGTTGCGTGTGTTTGTAAAATAAAAAATTTAAACGGTGCATGATGGTGTTGTGTTTTTTTTTTACTTTCACGGTACGGTATGGTTAAGCTGGTTAAGCACTTTTAATAAACTGTAAGCGCATTCCTTCAATAAATTGGAAATGGTACCTGGTGTTGTTTTTTTGTTTTATTTGTAAGCATTTTTTGTGAAACTGTAATGATGTGCATTTGCAGTCGAAAACATTTTAAACTTTAAAAATTTTCCTCCATGAATCAGGAACCACCGGGAACCTGCAAAAGATCCCCCTTTTCCCCATTGAAACAATGCCACGGCATATATTCACGGGATTTTCATTGACCTTGGCGGATTTTCATCGACCTTCGCAGATTATAGTCGGCATTCTCAGGATTTGCGTCACTATTCGCAGATTTTCGCAACTCAGGAACCTATCCCCCCTTTTTCCATTGAAACAATTCCCCGCTATTTGCGGGTTTCGCTATTCGCGGATTTTCCAGGAATGTATCCCTCGCGAATAGTGGGGTCCGACTGTATAAAGTCCATTCAGACTCCCTCACGGCTTTATCTCGACTCTAATTCACCATCTAAGTTGGAAGTTAGGGATTGAACCTTAGTCTAATTATATATTTTCATATTCCGGGATTATTCCGGGATTATTGAGAGGACGCTGGCGTCGTTTGCTCGCCGCTTCTCTGACTGGACCATTGTCCGTGTCTTGCTTTCCTGGTGGTCGTGGCGGATTTATGGCCATTGAGTCTTCCTCTGCGCGGTCCCGGCTCTGCTCTGCTGCTCCGGGCTTCACCTGCTCGGCTCCATCGCTGTTTCCTCGGGCCCACTCCCGTTGGTTGTGTCGATTGTTTCGCTTCCTCACCCTTGGCCGCGTGCTCGCTTTGCCTTCGCTCCTGCTGGCATGGCTCTGCGGTACTCTGCCGCAAGGCTTCTCCTGCTTAAAACCCGCTCCACCCCATCATGCATCTCTGCAATCAGATCGAATGGACTCCTGCGTCGACCCAGGTACATTCACCGTGGCTCCGGTCGTAAGTTTGTTTATTTACAATCAGGTCACTCCATCCCCATCCTCTGGTCGGCTCAGCGCACTCCCACTCATCGTCCCAACACACCTGGTCACAACAACGCACAAAATCGCACCTCCTGTCTGCGAACCCTGGCCAAATCACCTGGATTCATACCCGCCGTACAAAACAACATCAAGCTCACCCTGTTCAATACCCGGTCCCTCAACAACAAATGCCTCATCCTGAACGACTACATCCTGGAAAATAAACTGGACTTTCTCTGTCTCACTGAGACCTGGCAACAACCACTGGACTACTACACGCTCAACCTCACCACACCCAATGGATATTCTTACATCAATAAACCACGCTCGGAGGGCCGAGGTGGTGGAATTGCCGTTATTCACCGACAAGACATCAAGACCAACCTCATCTCCATCTCATCTGCTCCATCATTTGAACACCTGGCTTTTAAACTCTCTGGTCACACACAGTCAGTCATGGCTGTTGTCTACCGCCCTCCCAAACCACACCCATCATTCCTGTCTGACTTCTCCTACTTTCTGACCCAGCTATGTTCCCTCTCCCCCTCAATCCTCCTCCTTGGTGATTTCAATATCCACATGGACTCCACTGACTCCACGCTAACCACTGACTTCACTGATTTACTCACCTGCTTTAACCTCACTCAACATGTCAACTTTCCTACCCATAACCGTGGTCACATTTTGGACCTTGTCTGCTCTACTGGACTAATTTTGCACCATCTCTCTGGCTCCGACCTCACTCTCTCTGACCACCTAGCCATCACTCTGACCATCAACATCCCCACCCCAGCACCAAGGCATTATCGCACTATCAACTTCCGTAAGCTAAACGCTTTTTCACCTGCCTCATTCTCATCGACCCTCTCTGAAAAAATGTCCACTTCTCCCTTCGTTGACCTCCACACCCCTTCTGACCTCACTGACTACTACAACCACACTCTCTCTTCCTGCCTTGACCAAATTGCGCCTATAAAAACCAAAACAGTTTCTTTCACCCATTCTGCTCCCTGGTTTACCCCTGAGCTCCGCCTAATGAAAACTCGTGCTCGCCAACTTGAAAGACTCCGCAATAAAACAGGTCTCACAGTTCACTCCCAGGCCTACAAGGACCACATACAACACTATAAAGATGCCCTCTCCCGCGCCCGCTCCGCCTACTACTCTCAAATTATCCACTCTGGCTCCGGAAACCCAAAAGCACTCTTCTCTACAATAAACAAACTCCTCAGCCCCCTGAACACCACCACCCAGTCATTCACAATAGACAACTGCATCTCCTTCCTTTCATTCTTCCAACGCAAAATTGAAAACATCTACAACAGCTTGACCACCGCCGCACCCGCTCCCCCTCAAACCACCTGCCCCCCCTTATCCTGCCATCCCCTGTCTCAATTCTCCCCAGTCTCCCCTACTGACCTCTCTGAACTCCTCATCGGAATGAAAACTGCCACCTGCACTCTTGACCCCATCCCCTCCAGCTTTGTCAAGGCCTCCCTTCCTGCTCTTTCTCCACTTATCATTGCAACAATAAACTCCTCCCTGTCTACAGGCATCGTCCCACCATCCCTCAAAATTGCTGCTGTTACCCCCATTCTGAAAAAACCTGGACTAAACCCTGACACCCTAAATAACTTCAGACCCATCTCCAACCTACCCTTTCTGTCAAAGGTTTTGGAACGCGCTGTAGCCACTCAACTCAAGCATCACCTCTCTGCCAATAACCTGTATGAAACATTCCAATCCGGATTCCGGTCCAACCACAGTACTGAAACTGCTCTCCTCAAAATCACCAACGACCTTCTCCTCTCCTCTGATGCTGGCAACCTCAACATTCTCATCCTCCTCGACCTCAGCGCTGCCTTTGACACCATCGATCACACCATCCTCCTCACCCGACTTGAAACCACCTTTAACATTACCGGCACTGCCCTCTCTTGGATTAAATCATACCTCTCTGACAGACGTCAGTTCATCTCCATCAATAACTGCAAATCCCCCACTGCTCCCCTCCCCCAAGGTGTCCCCCAAGGTTCAGTTCTTGGCCCCCTCCTCTTTATCCTTTACCTGTCCCCCCTCGGTCACTTAATCCGCCGTCATGGTCTCCAATTCCACTGCTTCGCCGATGACATCCAGCTTTTCATCTCCACCAAGTCCGTCTCCACCGACACCCACTCTATCCTGACAAACTGCATCACTGAAATAAAATCCTGGCTTCAAATCAACTTCCTCAAACTTAACTGTGATAAATCTGAAATAATCATCATTGGCCCAAAAACGCTCACCAAGTCCACCCATAACTTTGCCCTCAACATCGACGGTTTCCCAGTGTCCACCTCCCCTCACATCCGGAATCTTGGCATCATCTTTGACCAAACCCTCTCCTTCGACAAATACACTAAACAGATCACAAAGACAGCCTTCTTCCACCTGAAAAACATCGCCCGTCTCCGTCCATCCCTCTCCTCTGTGGCTGCAGAAACCCTCATCCACGCCTTCATCACTTCCCGTCTGGACTACTGCAATAGCCTCCTTTATGGTTCACCCTCAACAATCACCAATAAACTCCAATACATTCAGAACTCCGCTGCCCGTCTACTCACCCATTCCCGGACCCGTGACCACATCACCCCCGTCCTTTACAAGCTTCACTGGCTCCCCATCTCCCAGAGAATCCAGTACAAAATCCTCCTCTTGACCTACAAAGCCCTCCATAACCTGGCCCCATCCTACCTGGCTGACCTCCTCTCCAGACACACTCCCACCCGCAACCTCCGCTCTGCTGGTACCAACCTCCTGACCCCCCCCATCCGGACCAAATTTAGATCCTGGGGGGACAGGGCCTTCTCCATCGCTGCTCCCACCCTCTGGAACTCGCTACCTCACACCATCAGAGACTCCTCCTCACTCACCACATTCAAAACATCACTCAAGACCCACCTGTTCAACACTGCATTCAACATTTAACCCACAGCATCTAACCCCTGACTATCTCCTCTCCTTCTCCCTCCTTTGTGCTTTGAATATTTCCCTATTGATTCTTCTTTTTTTGCAATTGTCTTTATGTTTTGCTATGCGTTATGTTTTGCACTCTGTCAAAGCGTCTTTGGGCTTCCTGAAAAGCGCTATATAAAATAAATGCATTATTATTATTATTATATATAAAAAAGAGTTTATTTAAGGCGAGTTAACTCTTTTCCAACGATATAATTAAACAATACTTCGAAAAACTTTCTCCGTAATAAATTGAATATGTGGACTAACTATGCAAAATGAAATTGATTAAATGATAACGTTTGGTTTTAATCAATTTTTTATTTGATGCTTTTGAAGTGTACTCGATGCTTTCAAGTTTAAAAATGAACAACAGAAGTAAATTAGTCAAGGCAGATTCACCCACCTCACTTCTCCCTCTAAAGTCGAGGCAGAGGTGTCACTTTACCCCCTCTCTCCCTTCTTCCCCCTACCCTCTGTCCTCTCCCCTGTGCGGTGTGCATGATGACGGGGCAGGGGGAATGGATAGGGGGGAAGATTTGAGGTATTGAAGTCACATTTTACATTATGTAGAATTACACATTACAAACTGTATTTCCCAAGAGCATGGACATGGATTCACATGTAATGTGAAGCAAATAAATTGTGTAGATTACATCTTTTCTGTATCTGATGAGTTGCCAGTAACTATTTTGTGAAACTCTACATGCAGCATCTAACTCAAGATGTCCAAATATCATACATGTCTATGCCCGTGGGTTTCCAACGGGTGCCTCACTAGGAAAAGCATGGGGTAACTTTCCTGGGTTGGGTTGTGGAGGTGTGTGTCGGGGTGGTGTTGAGGTGTCGTCCACTAGACAACGGTCCCCTTGGGTTAACCTGAGGCGGTCCCTTTGGGTGAGTGTCTGGAACATTCTCACTCTAAGAAAGGATGATCACCTGTCTCTGCTATCATCTGAGCTCCAGCATTTGAACATCAGTATTGCAACACTCTCTGAGGTACGGAGGCCGGATAGTGGTGAGATCATGGTGGGTGGTGACACCTACTACTGGTTTGGTCGCTTTGACGGTTACCATGCCCAAGGAGTTGCTATAGCTGTGTCCAATAAGCTGACTCCCATGATAGTCGAGATAACACCAGTCAACGAGCGTATTATGAGACTGAGGATTCATCACTCCTTGGGTGTCATTTCCCTGGTCTCTGTATATGCTCTGACTGAGGAAAGTGATCTCACTGTGACGGAGGCATTTTGTGCCATGCTCAAGTTTGTGGTTGATCAGTGCCCCAGGAGAGATACTTTTCTAGTCTTGGGGGATTTCAATGCATCAACTGGCAGTGATAAGGGAGGGTTATGGTCCCCATGGATCCAGTACTGTGAACCGGAATAGCACTAAGTTCCTCGGCTTTGTAAGAACTCATGGACTTAGGGTGGCTGGTTCATGGTTTCAGCGCCCCCAACCTCATCGCTGGACTTGGTATTCCAACGCTAGCGGTGTGGTGAAGGCGATTGACCATGTGCTCATTGATGGTCGATGGCGGATGCTCCAGAACTGCAGGGTCTACCGGAGTGCTCAGTTCCTCAACACTGAACATAGGCTTGTTGTAGCAACTCTTAAGTTGCAGCTCAAATCCAAGAGAATGCTATCATCCCAGCCTAGGCTGGATGTGGGCAAGCTCAAGGAGGAGAGGGTAGCTGAGGAGTTTGCGAGCAAGTTGAATGGGGGTATTGGGAGGTCTGGATGATTCGGGGGAACCTGAGGAGTTGTGGAGTGCCTTCAAGACCACTAACCTTGATGTTGCCGGTAGCTGTCTTGGAACCCACCGTCAGGCGAAAAAGAACTTTGACTCTCAGGGGACGCTCAATACCATTGACCAGAGTTGCAGGGACAGGCTTGATGGCAGAGCTGAACTGTTCCGGGAGCTGAGGTGTGAAACTGTACATACACTGAGGGCGGACAAGGAGACCTATGTGCGAGGAATCTGTGAAAAGGTAGAGCATCACTTGTGGTCATTATATTCTTGTCCTGCTTGCAGAGGAATCCGTGCATTGCGTTCCTCTAAGCCTGTCCCTAGGTGTACTGCGGTTAGAGCAGAGGGTGGTAGCATCTTGACAGAGGAGTCTGAAGTGAAGGCCCGCCAGCGAAGCGGCTGTACCAGGCTGACCCACCGGCTGTTGAATTGGATGTCAGGGGTGTTGCTAGCCCAAATTCTGACCTCCCAATTAACTGTGAACCGCTTTCACTTGTGGAAACACAGGCGGTGGTGAACCAGTTGAAAAGGGGCAACACTCCTGGGATTTATGGCATCCATGCTGAGCTTCTCAAGGCTGGTGGAAATGCTGTACTTGAGTCGCTGCATGCAGTTCTGTGCTCTGTTTTGAGCACAGGCATCATCCCAACTGACTGGAAGAGGGGCCTTGTGTCCAACTCTGGAAAGGGAAGGGTGATCACCAGGACTGCAACAACTACTGAGGGGTGACGCTACTTTCAGTGCTGGGCAAGGTCTTGGCTTGGATCATTCTTGAGAGTGTTCGCCGCCATCTGCTCGAGCACCAACGACCGACCAGAGCAGTCAGGTTTTACAACAAAGAGGTCAACAATTGACCGTATCCTTGCACTTCGGGTCCTCACCGAACACAAGCGAGAGTGTCGTCAGGGGCTGCTTGCAGCCTATATCTTCGCAAAGCGTTCGATTCAGTGAATCGGGATGCCCTCTGGAAGATTCTTGGTTTTCGTGGGATGCCACCAATGCTGATCAATCTGATCTATGCTGTGATCTGTGCAATACTGAGAGTGCTGTGAGGTGTGGTGGTTCCATCTCTGACTTATTTCCAGTTGTTACTGGAGTTTGGCAGGGGGGTGTACTGGCTCCCATACTCTTCAGCACTTGTATGGACTGGATTCTGGGGAGGATGTCGGAGAGGTCAGGCTGCGGTGCATCGTTTAGGAGTGTCAAGATCTCTGACCTCGATTTCGCAGATGGTGCAGTCATCTTTGCGGAGACACTGGATATTTTTACGGGGGCCTTCCAGGCACTGAACGAGGAGACGGAGCCACTGGGATTATGGATTTCCTGGGTCAAAACCAAAATCCAGGCTTTCAATGACATATTGGATGCTGCTGTCTTGTCTGTGCCTATTTGTGGCGAAGATGTTGAGGTCACGAAGAGATTCACTTACCTTGGCAGTGTTATTCATGCCTCCGCATGTTGTGAGCCAGAGATTGATAGATGTCTGGGATGGGTTTGGGGAGTCATGGATTCACTGGATCATGGGGTGTGGCGGTGTCGTTATCTGTGCAGGAGGACGAAAGTCAGAGTCTTTAAGTCCTTGATGCTTCCAGTCTTGCTCTAAGGATGCGAGACTTGGCCCTCACTAAGGGCCAGAGAATGAGACTTAACTCCTTCGGAGCTAAGTCTCTTCGGAGAATCCTTGGCTATCGCTGGTCAGCCTTTGTGTCCAACGAGCAGTTGCTGAGAGAGAGAGACTCAGATGAGATTTGTTACCTGTATGATCCGTGAGCATCAGCTGCGGCTGTATGGGCAAGTGGCTCGTTTTCCGGACGCTGATCCAGCTCACCAAATACTCTCAGCAAGGGAGCCTGTTGAGTGGAGGAGGCCAACGGGCCGACCCAATGCCTCATGGTTGCAGTAGGTTGATCGGTATCTCAAGGAGATAGAGATGGGCCAGGCATCAGCCTGGGGGGTGGCCAGACGGAGGCCATAGGAGTACCATCAGAAAGTGGATGCAGCAACGCGCTGCTCCGGCGCATGCTCCCATACCTAATCTGACCTGACATGCCCTGCCTCACTTGTGTGTGTGTGTGTGTGTGTGTGTGTGTGTGTGTGTGTGTGTGTGTGTGTGTGTGTGTGTGTGTGTGTGTGTATATATGTGTGTGTGTATATATATATATCTATCTAGAAAGCAAATGTCCAAACATAGACAAAAAGTACATACATATACTTTTTTTTTTCTTTTTTTTCTGTCTGTCTGTCGCACCCTGAAACACAGGAACTCTCCTTGGGGAGAAAAAATTATAAAGTAAAAGTTGCTTCAAAGTCATGCAAACCTCTGGGAAAATTGTAATTTTTTTCAATCAGGCAAAAAATTGAATCTGGGCAGTGTATAGGAAACAAATAGCTGCCATGATCACACCTGAATTTTTTTTTTTCTCTCCTGTTAAGAAATATAGAACCTCCCAGTTTTGAGTTCTCTCAACCAGCATAAGAATGAAAGGCCTCCTTTCTTTCTTTTTTATATAATGATATTTTAGCACGGGCTTCTGCTTGTACGTAATTGTTCTTTTTTCTTCTTCCTCAATTTCAAAACATCGTAATTCCTCTAATTTCAAAGTTAGTAGAACTGGCCATAAAACACATAAAATGCAGGAAAAATGAACAAACAAACCAACGGATGTTTTCGATGTTTCTCTGACAAAAGACACTGAAGCTGTATAATCCAAGGCAGATCTGACCTAAAAAAATCTCGGCTCTTAACCCATGAGACCATAATCTCATTAAAGCCCCAAGGAGCATGGTTGCCTTATTTACTTGCATTCTTACTGGTATTTAGATATTATACTTGAACATCTGCTTTCAAACAGAAACCACACATCAAAGGCAATCTCCAGAAGGCTTGGATTTCTGAGGATTCTTTTGGAAATAGGATTGACTTGGGGCATTTGGAGGGCACGTGCAGCCGGCCGGGGCAGAGTGTCATCGTCTGTTTCTGCAACAGTAATATCTCACATTCATTGATATACAAAAAAGCCACAAATTCTTCCTATTAAATTTAGCCTCAATATACGTATCCCCTTTTTGATATGATAAAAAGACATGTGCAACTTTTAATCCTCTTATCGGCTTCGGACAGAATGTTTACCGTAGAAAGTTTTTTTTTTTGTTTTTTTTTACAAGATCGAGGCTCGTGTAAGAGCTAACATTAAACACAGATTATCACATTAAACACAAAAAACATAAACAGACACATAAAACAATAAAGGGAGGGGGAGACAAGAAGGGGAGAGAGATGGAAGCACACAAGCACAACAGTAGAGAACAGGACATCGGGAGATATGTGGAAGGGAGAGGGCTGGGGCACTGGGGCAGGGTAGTGCGGGGAGGGGAAGGGGTACACAGTATAAAACAAATTGACATGACTAGGAATTTTAGGAATGAAGTCGGAGATTGAAAGAGATGGATTTGGGGTGTATTAACGGGGGTAGAAAAGACCAAGGTCAAGCAAGATCAAGAAAAGATCAAGTTATAGCCGACCAATTCTGAAGGTCCAATGAGGACGCGAGAAAGCATCAAAGCATTTATACGATATCAAGTATCCAGACAGTCTTGTTTCTTGGAAAATGTCACGTACAAAATATTGTGGCTTCTTCACGTATTGGCTGTTTGTTCAATCTAACATCATGAGATAATCATGCTCTCATGAGCTTTGAGTGAGACCAGAATTATTTTTTTTAACCTTATGTGGTGTTGCAACTGGAGACCATCAAAAGGATTTTTAGGAGACTGCTATTGCGGTATCACAAAATGATCACTTTTTAAAATAATTAATATCAACACGAGCATGTTTAGGGAACAGGACTTGATGTACAGCCTTTGCTCCACTGACGTTTCATGTCTTCATCAGTAAGAAAAGACATTGTTCAGCATCGTGTTATAAATCTTGGAAACGTGATAATGACGCTTCCTTGAACCAGCCTGTCCTCGAAGCAGTACCACTCTCGGTAGGATGACTGCAAAATCTATAAACGTCCGAGTAGTTAAAGTATAGGTGCTCCATCCCAGAAGATCTATTTGGTCTGTTTGGATGCTCATGTGCAGTAGAAATGAACCTCATGTGACTGATCGCATTCGGTCTCAAAAGGTAAGCAGAGTTGAAGTTTGGTTAGCACTTGGATCGGAGACCTTTAAGGAAGGCCGGGTGAACTACGCGGAGGGATTGCATGACAATTCAGGTGTTTGGACATTTGCTTTCTAGACATGAATGGATTTGTTCTCCTCTGAAGTCAATTTGTGACTAAAAGTAGTGCAGTGCCTTTTTGTATACATGACCGACGCTCGTTGAAGAGCTAAGATAGGATGGAACGGAACAAAATGGAAAGGGGGAACACCGAGTAGTGAAGTAGAAGGTGAGATCAAGAGGATGTGGAGAAGGAGAGGTGTGGGTGAACAAGCTTCACGCAAGCTGAATGAAACACAGCAAGAAGAGAAAGGGGGAAAGCGGGGATGAAATAGAAAAAGAACAAACCAACCTCCAACCAACAAACGGAAAGGGGTGAGAGAGAGGGGGGAAGAATCACCTTAACCTGGAAAAAGAGAGAGCTTGGGAATGGGGTAATTTGGGGTAGAAGACATCATGAGTTTGGATGAGGGGTGACCTAGTGGTAGTGAACAGATGTCTTGAAGACCGAGAGGGAAGAATGAGACTGAACAGACTGGGGAAGTTGGTTCGACAGTCGAGAGAAAAGAAGAACAAATGAGTTGAGGTGAGCGGTGAGCCTGGATTTGGGGATTTTAACAAGAAAAGAGTTACTGTTTGCACACTGCAGAAACCAGGGAGGGACAGAGCCAAGATAGGGCAGATGGTGCAAGGCCAAAAAGGAGGCAGTAGAATACAGAGCGGGCAACAACCCACCTATGATGTGAAAGTAATAGGCCGAGACATTCAGCTTTATCAATGGAGATGGGTATTGCTTTCCTCGGCATCAAGAAGGACACGGTGGCATTACAAGGGCTCAGAGCGATGAGATTGAACGACTCCAGAAGCGTGCGAACCCTTTTATTGCGTATCCAGCTATTCAATCCTATGCGCAACAACTTCGTCATTTTGGTTTACAGTTGTTGAGCGAACGCAGGAATGAGCTTCTCTTGCGTTTTGGTCTTGGTCTTTTAAAATGTGATCGTCACCGTGAACTGCCTTGTCAGTTCGAACTGAAATCTCCAAAAAATCCAACTGTGCAAATCTCGAACTGCCTTGTCCAGTTCTCTTCTCTTCCTCCTACCCGAGAATCTGTCTCGATATAATATGCAACTCAGGAATGCTCAACATCTTGACCTACCTCGGTGTAAGACTCAAAGATACAAGAATTCAGCAATTCCTTTTTTGACTGAAATGCTTAATTCTGTTATGTAGAATTGTAGATGCATAAAATCAATTTCATGCATAATATGTTTATTGATCTTCTTGAGTTTTCTGCTATTTTAGGTTATTTTGTTGGTAGAATTTGTTATATTGTTATTGTTGATTGATTATTATGTATGTTTGTTTATTGCTTATACTTATTTTGATATTTTGGTGAATGTAATTTTCTATGATTATTATTATCTCAATTTACATTTGGAAGTTTTATGAAATACTTTTATTACTGTAAACTTGACAAACTTCAGTCTTCGAACTGCCTTGTCCAGTGTTTAATTATTTCAATAAACCGAAATGAAAATGAAATGAAAAGGTGTGAGGCAGGGGCACCTGCCGATAGGAGAGAGCAGTATTCCATCAAGGATTCAAGCTGCCTTGTACGTTGTCAAAAGTTCAGACTGGCCAAAAATGCCCAGTCAGCAGCTGGATTTGGAAGCCATTTTGGAAATATTGTCTACCCAAGAAAGATCATAGCTGATGGTGAGGCCCAAAAGTTTGAGAGACCTAACCTATTCAAGTAGTTTGTGTCGGAAGTGGATTGCAAATGATAAAGAAAGAGATGAGGATTGATCTCCTTGCACTTGCTTTGCTGTGTACGTCCTTTTTGAGCCAATGTTATCATTCGACCTGCTCGGGTTGAGGCTATCACTGCCAGATTAAG
The DNA here is from genome assembly GCF_964187855.1 of Myxine glutinosa. Taxonomy (NCBI): domain Eukaryota; kingdom Metazoa; phylum Chordata; class Myxini; order Myxiniformes; family Myxinidae; genus Myxine; species Myxine glutinosa. The sequence goes on along the minus strand of NC_136266.1, from coordinate 22,895,852 downwards.
CCTGCAAATCCTGCTGATCCGCAGCCTGACAAGAGTTTCAAGCCAAAGCCCTCCACGAGCCCATTGTGCAGAGGATGAGTGCCGGATTAGCTTAGTGCCTCAGCTGGATTATTCTTGGAGCCCTTGAGGCTCTGGTTGAGGTGGTGGGAATCCGGGGTGAAGCACAGGTCAAATCACAGTTTCGATGGATGCGTTATAACGCTACCAAGCATGAGAACATCCATTAGCAATATTCTCATACGTGATCCCAGACAATCCTTAGTCCATAAATATCCTTCAGAATTCTTCTTGATGATATGCTTTGCCATTTTTCATGTTCCTTTAAACTTGGTACAGAGTTCTTGAGATAATGGATGAGCTATGCTACAGATCACATTATGAAACATCATCGAGAATCAAATGGCAGCTACCAACAGAAAGGGGCTTCTTCATCTTTATAGCAGGATGGAGATGGTGTCCTGTGTTTGAGATACATGAGAAACAGGTAGCAGAAATAAACTACATTTGAGATGCAAGTGCAAAAAAAAGAAGAAGAAGAGAAAATACAGAAAGCATAATTTAACACATCACATGTCAGATGACAATCAAACATGCGAATGAGTGTGGCAGCGAACACAAAGGGACAAGCAGAAAGGTAACAGGAATTTATTTTAAAATGTATATTGGGGGAAGGGAGAGGAGGGGATTGAAGGGCAGGGTGGGAAAGAGTGAGGGAAAAAAAAAATCAATGCAGGAAGAAAAATAGAGGTGAAAGAGAGGTGGCAAAGGATAAGCAGGAATGGGGGGGGAAAAAGTACTTGAATACACACATACTCGTACCACACCACATAGAGTACCATTCCGCAATTACCTGCCTGGTTATCCTATCTCAAAGTATACACCTGCTGAGTCCCTGTTCACACCTCCTAAAATTGACCTCCTTTTTATCCGTTTCCCCGCTGTCATTCTGCTCTTCCATGCCCCTTGATTACCTGTGAATACGTTTTGATGGGATTCTGTTTTCAAAGAATGCTATTTATTTCTTAGCCTTCACGACAAGCTGGCCCGTAATTGCAATAATAAATAATTAAATAAAACCCTGCTATTATTTATATTCTCATTTTATTTTTCATTACATTCACTTTTTGTCCCCAAGTCTTACATCTTGAAAGGTCTTTCCAAGTTTACACTGTCGTCATCCTTTATTCCCATTAAATTTAGCCACCTTCATATCTCGAGTAGTTTCATAATACTCCCAATTTCCTCCTAAGGCTGGACAGCTCAGAAAACTCCTTAGTTACTCTACCATACTTTTTGCCCGTATGCAGCACAAGGCTGCGGGGTAGCGTCATTGGCTGAGGGTGTGGCTGTGCTGCTGATGCAGCGCCCCCTGCTGGTTATGGCAGGAATTTGTAATTTGTTCAGGATGCTGGCGATAAGCTCGCCTACGCTTCGCGAGGGATACCGTGGGATCTTTAACGTCCACCAACGGATGCCTGCAGACGGGACTCCCAGTTTAACGTCCATCCAAGGGACGGGGCGGCACACGCATCGATGGATCACTCTGCCTGTGAAACACCAAACCGAGATGATTTTTAGAGTTAATTTTCATGCTTTGTATAACAAATCCTTGGTAGATGGCCATGTGATTCAATGTGCTGTTTAACATTTGGTGTAGGTCACAAAAGAAAGCAGAAAAATAAAAATAATGTTTTGGTTTCAGAAGTGGGATTTGAACAGTGATCTACATTGATAGCTACATATATACTAAAAATAGCACAAATTAAGACGTTTAACATCAAGAACAAGAGAATGTGGTTGATCCTCCCAGGTAGGTGGACCTAAAAGTTTTACATGTTTAACTTAAAGCCCAGAAAATGAAAGCACCGTAAGTGTGAGGCACGCAACCAGCGGACAATGCAACACATGGAGCGAGAAACCTACATGGAGGCTCGGATGGTACGTGAGGATCCCATTGTCGCACAACGTGACGTATTTCTTCTTCCACTCTTTGTTCAGAGACTTCCCGCTCCGCTTCAGCAGAACCCCCTGGGAGAGGAGTGGAAATAAATCAGGGAAAGAAAAAGGGAGAGTGAAGGTTAGAATGAGAGAAAAATGGGAGGTGAGACAGAGCCCAACAACATAGGCACTGTGGCATTCCATGGTGTTCATGGCCTTTGAATTCCTCTGTGAAGTAGCGCAAATATTTATAGTGGGTAAATTAACAATGACATCAGGAGCCGGCCAAAACGACCGCCTCAGGAGGAAATCTACTTGGTGATGGGCGACAACATGAATTTTTGCAAGTTTGTTTTTGAAGTACAATTAAATTCGTCTGTGGATCAGATGTGGCGACAAAACCTTGACCTCGATGCAGGTGCTCGGAGGAGCGGTGCTTTCGATAAGTTACCAAGAATGCTCAGAAGAACTTGTTTAATAGCTATTGTAAATAACAACCAATAATGGTCACTGCAGGATCAATAAAAGCCACAATTGATGTCAAGGCCCAAAGAAGGATTGCAGAAAAATTTATTCCTGTGGTTTGAAGGCCCCCATGTGCACTCAACCTCCAAGGAATCTATCGGCCCTGAAAATTTAGGATTTTAAAGGTCGATGCATCGAATGCGTGCAAGGAAGGCAAATCCGAGGTCGTCAACAGCTGTTCTCAGGCCTTTGACGGAATGCCTAATGACACATCATCTCACCCTCTCTTCGAAGATGCATGCACCTCCCCTCTGCTCCCTCCCATCCAAGTTGCAAGTTCTACGCCCCTAGAATAAAGCAACCTTTGTCTGGCCCGCAGCTCATTTCCACAGGCATTTCCCAGCCGAGTCATATAGAAATGCAAACCGGGGCGCCTTTGCTCATTGGCCGCCTGATCTTTACGCTCTAATCAAGGACAGGCCCACCTCATGAAAGTCCCATCAATCTGGCCCGAGAGACAAAGACTGCTCTGACACCTTGCCTGCCTCCTCTTGCATTATAACAACATCCGTCAGAGTGCCAGCAGCCAGGAGCTATTATCCTGGCCTTCCACAAATACACTCGGAGATGCCGAGGTAACATACGGCCAACTCGAGAAAAATCCAACCGTGCAATTGTTTCATTGATGTGCTTAGATTCAAGAAAGTCTGTTGAGATATTTCCAAACACACACACACATATATATACACATGCTCAACGAAACTTGGACCCAGCAGGAAGTTACTGTACAAGTCATCATGGCTGTCGCACCACATTAGCTGAATCTATCAATTTCCGTATTTTCTATGGAGCTACAACCCCTTTCTTAAGAAAAAATGTATCTTAACAATATCCTTCTTTTAGAACTCGCATATTATTACACATAATCTAGCTATAATAACTGAGCTGGGGTACGGCACAAAATGGCATGCTTTGAAAAAGGAGACACCGTGCAAGACCGTTGGCTTGAAATCCCAAATCGAAGGATGACGTGATGCAAGATGCAGCGGTCCCTGGCAGCATTGCATCGAGATGGCATTTTTAGTCTGATGCGACTCCATTTGGCAATAAATCTAGGACCGGGGAGTTCACAGGCGAGCACGCCACCAACTGAGCTCTACTGCCTTCCCTTATTTATGGTGAGAAGGTGTGCATAAGTAACGTTTTTATCACAGCTCTCAAAAAAAGATGAGGAAGGAGAGGCGATGAGGAGAGGCAGCCAAGAAAAGATTTGCGGAGTGATTATCTATCAGCCCACAAGGCCTCGGTAATGAGCCATTAGAGAGGCGGTTAGGCGCGCACCATTTAGCCATCTCCATTTCCAGCTGTGTGGGATGGCCATTCAGTTTACCCAGCCAGGGGCCTTGATCAGGCTCTGTAAATGCTGTACAGGCAAGAGGACAATGACCCTAATGAGGGCCTGGCCTGGAAAAGGCCCTAGATTCTGTCTTGTTTGCTTCCAGCTGAGCATGCACTACTGTGCATATTACAAAAGGTTTTTGTGTAATCACGACCAGAACAAAAAATGATGAGAGGTGCCACGTTAAACAAGCTCCAAAATATCAGGAGGAAGAATTGTTGATTAATTCATACGATAGTGGCTTGCCATGCTTGTCCCAATTTGATTACATACATCATTGCATCAAATTCATAAGCTGAGGCTTTAATTGTCTCTTTCGACTGTATTTTCCATGTAAATTGTGTTTAATTTCAATCATCATTCAGAAGCTGGAAATAGGAGTTTAAAATACTAGGGCATGCCCGTACGTGGGTGCCCGTTCCTTGCCAAAAAAAAAAAAAAACGCTACCCGTACGCTCTACCCCGCCCGTACGCCCGTAAACAAAAAAAACAACGCTCTTCGCTTCCGCCCTTCGCTCTGACTGAATTGGGAGAAATAATGCGCATAAGAAATCGAGAAATTATTATTTTCTCCGGAAGAAATCGAATTACGAACCGTAATGGTGCACGCGCTCGGCTCGGCTCGCTCTCACATCGGCCACGCCTACGCAATAACGCGTTCTGTGATTGGCTGCCGGAAGTGCAGTCTTCACTGTCCGGAAGGTCGCAAATCGCAGTTACGATGAATCGCAAATTAGTTTTAATTAGTTTTAAAACATAGTTTAACGGCAACATAGTTTTCCAACGTGAAATAAATGAATACGCTCTCAAATGTGCCGTCCGAGGCAGAGTCTGTTCACCACGTTCGGCACACGTGATAGCTCGCTGCTCTCTGATTGGTTGAATCGTTTTTTGGACATAGTTCGGTAACTACTTCTCCGATTAATATGAAACCTTGAAAAGGCACATCCTCGGGTCCCCAGCAATATACCTGGCAAGTTTCAAGTATATCGGACCCGTGGTTGTCGAGAAACAGCGGTCACAGACAAACAAACAAACACACACACAGACACACAGACACACAGACACACACACACACACACACAGAGATTGCTGGAATTATAGATAGATCACACACACGGTATGATTGCAAATGCACATGGAACGTCATCTCACACACACACACACACACACACACACACACACACACACACACACACACACACACACACACACACACACACACACATATATATACACACACATATATACACACACACACATGTACACACACAGATATACATATATACACACACATATATACACACACATACACACACACACACACACACACACACACACACACACACACAGTAAGTACACCCCATGTAAAGTTTTGACTTTTTCAACATATTTCAACATACAGCTATTTGATCTTCATTTCAACAATATTGATAGATAAAGGTGATATAATACAACAAATATCATGAAACATTTACATTTTGTAGTCCATTGTATAATTTAAATAAACATAAATGCAAATTTCGCATGTGGAAAAATTAAGTACACCCTTGGCTCTAATAGGTGGTATTGCCCCCTTTGGCAGAAACAACCTCAAGTAGGCATTTCTTATAACTGTCTACCTGTCTCTGACATCGTCTGGGAGAAATGTTTGCCCACTCCTCCATGCAGAATTCTTTCAGCTGTGCGATGTTTGAGGGGTTTCTTGCATGCACAGCTCGTTTCAAATCCCCCCACAACATCTCGATGGGATTTAGATCCGGGCTTTGACTTGGTCATTCCAGAACCCTCCATTTCTTTCTTTTCAGCCATTCCTTGGTGGATTTATTGGTATGTTTAGCGTCATTGTCATGCTGCAAGGTCCACCTTCGGTTGAGCTTCAACTTTCCGACAGATGGCCTCACATTATCCTCAAGCACCCTCTGGTACAATGAAGAATTCATAGTGGATTCTATGATGGTGAGCTGCCCAGGCCCTGATGCAGCAAAGCTGCCCCAACCATAATATTTCCACCACCATGCTTTACAGTTGGTATCAGGTTCTTCTGGTCAAATGCTGTCTTTGGTTTTCGCCAAACATGTCTTCTGGTACTGTGGCCAAATAGCTCTACCTTTGACTCATCTGTCCAGAGCACATTGTTCCAGAAGTGCTGGTCTTTGCCTAGGTGTTCATTGGCAAACTTTAGTCTTGCCCTGATGTTCTTTCTGGGCAGCAAAGGTTGCCTCCTGGCACACCTCCCATGTCGATCAAATTTGTGCAGTCTCTTTCTCATGGTAGACTCGTGCACTTTGACATCAACATTGGCAAGAGCTACCTGTAGGTCCCGTGATGACATTCTGGGGTTCTTAGAGACTTCTTTCAGCATCTTGCGGTCTGCTCTCGGGCTGAACTTGCTGGGGCGGCCTGGCCTGAACAAGTTGGCAGTTGTTTGGAATCTTCTCCTCTTGTGGATGATCTTCCAGACAGGCGAATGATTGATTTCAAATTGTTTGGAGATCTTTTTAAATCCCTTCCCAGACTCGTAGGCATCTATAACCTTCTTTCTGAATGCATCAGAGAGCTCTTTTGATCTAGGCATGGTGACGCCGCACACTTCAACAACAAAGAGCAAACCAAACTAAATGTCTGAGTTTTAAATATGACAGGTTCCTCCAAGATCCTCTCTAACGATGTTCTAATCATTTGCACCTGAGCTGGTGCACCTGATTCTAATTTTAGGTATTTGAAGTAGTGATAAATGTAGGGGTGTACTTACTTTTTCCACATGCGAAATTTGCATTTATGTTTATTTAAATTATACAATGGACTACAAAATGTAAATGTTTCATGATATTTGTTATATTATATCACCTTTATCTATCAATATTGTTGAAATGAAGATCAAATAGCTGTATGTTGAAATATTTTGAAAAAGTCAAAACTTTACATGGGGTGTACTTACTTTTTCACGTGACTGTGTATATATATATATATATACATACATATACACATATATATACACATACATACATACACACACACACACACACACACACACACACACACACACACACACACACACATACACACACACACACACACACACACACACACACACACATATACACACACATATATATACACACAGACACACACACACACACACATACATCCATATACACATGCACATATACAGACACACACACACACACACACACACACACACACACACACACACACACACACACATATACACACACATATATATACACACAGACACACACACACACATATACAAACACATACATCCATATACACACACACACACGCACATATACACACACACACACACACACACACACACACACACACACACACACACACACACACACACACCTTCCGTTAGATCATAAATAAGGAAACAATAACCAAATCATTACTGCAAGGATAACAAAGTGATTGAATCGAGTTAAGTTCATACAATTGATTCCATGCATTCCTGCTCGACAAACAATGTTACTTGTACTTTGTATTTAAATCCTCGTATCAAATCGAAGTAATTCCGCTTTGTGAAAACATCACAGCACGTGCTGCCATAATCGCGCAGCACGTTTCATAACGGTGATGATGAGCGCTCTGGGCTGCAAACCCGCTCGGCTTTCCCTGCGCCAGCTAGTTCTCATGGCTTCAAAGAGCAGGCCTTTTTGTCATGGGCGAAGATGCCATCTGAAGAGATAATCTGACCAATAAACAAACAGCCCCCTCGGGGTCCCCATTTAACGTGCCTGACAGCGACAGGGGTCTTCGGCTAAGGCGAGCGCAGCGGGGTCAGCGGAGGTCAACGCAGGATTAAGATCGCACTAATGGATCAGGCCATGCAAATGGAGGGGAAAAACCGCCCTCATCAAGCACTGCTTAGCAAGTTAACCTCTTACCCCCGGCCGATGCAAATTCTCCTTTCGCGCACACCGGGCACAAGGACCGTGTCAGGATGGGAAGGACGAGACACAGAAGACAACGTCAGCGTCACGATGTCAAAGTTTCATAAGTATTTTCAATCCTGACGCTGCGGTTCAGGTTAAAATCCTGCAGTCCGCCGTGTCTGGCGGAAGCTTTGATGGACTCTTTTTATTATTTATTTATTTTTTCATTACCGTCCGCACATCAATGTGAGAGCGTGGTCATAAAACGAGCGGTGCACTGGATGTCCTACAACAACTCAATCCCTTCATTACCTCCGACACCAAAGGTGGTGGAGGTTATGTTTCCACCCGTCTGTTTGTCCGTTTGTTTGTTTGTGAACAAGATATCTCAAAAAGTTGTGGACGGATTCGGACAAAATTTGGCAGAGATGTAGCGTATGTGACAACGACGAAATGTTGGTGAAGATCCGGATTCGGATCCGGCTACTAGAATTTTAAAACTGATTCTTCACAATTGGGAGATATGGCTAAAAATGATACATAGCAGGATATCTCAAAAAGTTGTGGATGGATTTCGATGAAACTTGTTGGAGAGGTTGGGTGTCTGACAAGGAAGAATCGATTATATTTTGGTGAAGATCTGAATATGGATTCGGATATGAGAATTATTTAATTTTTAAGTGATTCTTCACCATTGGGAGATCGGGTCAAAAACGATACATAGCAGGATATCTCAAAAAGTTATGGACGGATTTGGACGAAACCTGGTGGAGCGGCTGGGTGTTTGACAAGGACAAATAGATTCGATTTTGGTGAAGATCTGAATATGGATTCGGATATGAGAATTATTTAATTTTTAAGTGATTCTTCCTCATTGGGAGACCGGGCCAAAAACGATACATAGCAGAATATCTCCAAAAAGTTGTGGACGGATTTGGACGAAACTTGGTGGACCGGCTGGGTGTCTGACAAGGACAAATAGATTCCATTTTGGGGAAGATCTGAATATGGATTCGGATATGAGAATTATTTAATTTTTAAGTGATTCTTCCTCATTGGGAGACCGGGCCAAAAACGATACATAGCAGAATATCTCCAAAAAGTTGTGGATGGATTTGGACGAAACTTGGTGGACCGGCTGGGTGTCTGACAAGGAAGAATCGATTAAATTTTGGTGAAGATCTGCAATATGGATTCGGATATGAGAATCATTTAAAATTTTTAGTGATTCTTCAGCATTGAGTGATATGGCCAACCAGGCGGAGGTGTACTCTCCACTGAGTGTCGTTCTCGTTTTGAAGACACGCGACCAGGCCACTACGCTCCGCGAGCAACTTCCCGAAACCTCCCCGACACCTAACCTCGACAACAGGAGGCTTGGAGATCCAAAAAGGTCTGCCTGGCAGCACTAACAAGGCAGAAATTAATCACGGAGACCTTAAAAGTTTAAAACATGATTAACCAGCTGGCCTTCTGGAAGGCGCTCATTGGAAAGGAGCAAGGCCGTTCCTTATCCAGTTTGCCGCAGTCGACAATTAGTCACTGTAAGTCTCCAAAGGGCACTGTGGGCTACAGCCCGCACAAAGACCATTCCATGGAAAGTAACCGTATAATTATACACTTTTAGTGTCACCAGAATTTCTTCACAATACAGCGAAGCATTTCCAAAGCTCTTTTCGCATCTGACGGCCATGATTATTCGAGCCATCCCGAAACTGTTCATTACATTCTTTACACGCAATTATTGTTACTGGGGGGGTTCATGCTTCGGCCATCAAGTGTTTTCAATTACCATTCGGAATTAGCTGTGATAAAATTGTGATGGGTGAACTATGTCATTAACAACTGATTAGATTTCCTATCTGTTGCCGTTGATCACCCAGACATTCTTTAATGTCCCGCTAAGGACGGTTATTAAGACGTTTCTGGAAAGGTTGAAATGCAGTCGTTGCAGCAGGAGGTGGTAAATACACAATATGCTAAACGTGATCAAACAGTGCAACTGCGGTATCACACCTTGGGAGCAAAGCGCATCAACAGAAGGCAGAACCTTTCCCCTCTCCCCGCCCCCCCCCCCCCCCACCTCTCCCATGCCTCCTCGCCCCAAGCCCTCTCCCTCCCACAGATCTCCCGATATCCCTGTTCTCTGCTGTTGTATTTGTATGCTTCCCTCTCTCTCCCAATCTTGTCTCCCGCTCCCTTTATTGTATGTTTTGTGTGTCCATTTTTTTTTTTTTGTGATTGATGTTACCTCTTACATGAGCCTCGATCTTGTATACAAAAAAGCAAACAAACAAAAAAAAACATGAAAACGTGATCACTTTTAGCAGGTGACGAGGATGAACTTGAGGGCCGCACCAGTCGTTGCGAGTCGTGTTTTTTTTTTTTGTTTTTTTTTTCGTATACAAGATCGAGGCTCGTGAAAGAGCGAACATTAATCACACAGAAAGACAAACAGACACATAAAACAAATAACATCGGGAGCGGTAGACAAGATGGGGAGAGAGGGGGAAGGACACAAACACAACATTTGAGAGCAGGGACCGAGAGGCATGGAGACATCGAGAGATCTGTGGGAGGGAGAGGGCTTTGGGGGGGAGGCATGTGAAGGGGGGGAGGCATGTGAAGGGGGGGGGGGTGGGAGAGGTATAAACATATGGACACTGCCAGGATTTCCAGGAAAGAAGTTGGAATTTCAAACAAGGTGGATCTGGGGTGAATTAGTGGGGGTAGAAAAGATCAAGGTTATGGATGGGGGAAGATAAGAGATGGTGGTGAACAGCTGTTTTAAAGACCTGGAGGGAGGAGAGGGATTGAAGGGAGTGTGGGAGTTTGTTCCACAGGCGGGAGAAAAGAGGAATGAAAGAGTGAAGGTGAGCAGAGAGCCGAGATTTCGGCAGTTTAACCATCAGAGGGTTGCTGGCAGATCTTGTGCGACCTGTAGGAATATTTGGGGGACAGAGCACAGAGAGAGCTGGGGGAGCAAGGCCGGAGAGGAGTCGGTAGAAGACAGAAAGGCCACCTACCTGCCTGCGGTGAGTGAGTGAAAGGCCCTCAGAGATAGCTTCATCGCGGGAGATTCCAATGATTTTGAAAGCAATTGGTCGAGTCGAGTCGAGTCAAACTCGCGGAAGTCGAGTCAAAAATACCAAAAAGGCAACTTGTGTTCTACAGTGTTCTAGTATATAATTCTATTGAAATACAATTAAGATTTTAGAGGTTGTAGAAAAAAATATATGGACGTTTCGCGGTGTTTCGCGGAAGTCGAGTGATTCCTGTTTCTAGTTTTGTCATGAGAGCTTGAATTTCAAGAGGCCTGAGTTGCAACTTTGCAGGAACATAATTGCTCCGTCAGGTGCATAGATGGCACATTGGATCCTAGTTTTGATCCGCAAAGGTCAGGATGATGACACCACGACTGTAAGCTTCATAATTGTGAATATATTGTCAATTATGTAATGCCAAGTCAATTAAAATTCCATGAAAATATACTTTTCATGGAAAGAATTATAGCATTTACGTACTTTGAAATCACAATAATTAGAAGGCCTTGTGCACCCAAATGTATTAAACAAAAGATGACATTAAAAAAGAAATCACCTAATCCACGTTTGCTTCCAAAAGCAATTTAACGATCATTGTTTAGATTTCTCCACATTCTCTTTTTGCAAAATTTTGTTTAAAATAACTTGGTGGACGATCCTGTTGTGGGAAATTCACTGTATTGTTTTCGCTATGGTACATATTAAAGTTACAGGTACATTTATTTAACTGTAGAGTTCATAGGCCACCTTACCCCGTGCAGTCTTGAGAAACAAGGACATGGGCGGGGTCTCTGAGCGGCAAACTTGATTGGTCGAGATGATGTAAAATGCCGTAATGTTTTTGGCCTCGTACGACAAAACCAAAGGGTTTCAAAAATACCAAAAAGGCAACTTGTGTTCTACAGTGTTCTAGTATATAATTCTATTGAAATACAATTAAGATTTTAGAGGTTGTAGAAAAAAATATATGGACGTTTACCGCCATTGATGCAGCGTCTTTTACACCATCTTATTCAACATTTCCATGAGTTCTTCGTGCCTGTTGTTTGTGTCCCTTATGACATCCTTAAAAAAAAGTAAGTTTCCTGTTTGGAATGATTTGCAATTTCGTTTTACTGCTAGACAAACAGACAGACAGACAGACAGACAAAAAAAAAATCTCACTCCTCTCTGTGAATGTTCGAACAGGAATATTTCAGAGCCAAAGTACTGTTAAACTACAGGTTCGTTTACCAAATAAGTGTTAAAAATGTAACGTTCAATTGAAATTTAGTTGTTCCTTGATCATAAACTAACGTTTGTAGACACACGGACAGACATGAGCCAATTATTTAACCCCACTTTTCACTTTGCGTGCGCCGGGTAATGATAACTCCACTCTTTCAACTGTTTATATTGTGACGTCACATGGGGAGGATCTAAAGCTGTAAAATAAATGTATTAACCAAATCCTCATTTTCCTTCTCCCTCACCCTCACCCTCACCATCTCCGGAACCCTCTCAGTCACCGTCACCATCACTCTCATGGCCAGTGACGAAGGGATTCAATAAAGCTGAAGGAAGCCTTCCAGATCTCTTCAGGATTGATGGTTTATTTTGGTGAGGCATCATCACCTGTTAAGCTCTTGTTTTCTATTAGTGCTAAGTGCCCGATATAATTTGCATTCACAGTGCAGGTGCATAATACAATTGTATAATGTGCGGTATTGTAGTTATTGAAATACAACTTGTTTCGTGAAAAGTTCGAGCAAAGTCCATGTGTTTTATACCTCTCCCACCCCTCCCCTCCCCCCGTCTTCCCATGCCTTCTCCCCCCAAGCCCTCTCCCTCCCACAGATCTCGCGTTGTCCCTGTTCGCTGCTGTTGTACTTGTGTGCTTCCCTCTCTCTCTCCCCATCGTGTCTCCTGCTCCCTTTATTGTATGTTTCATGTGTCCGTTTTTTTTTTTTTTTGTGATTGATATTAGCTCTTACATGAGCCTCGATGTTGTATACAAAAAAAAAAAAAAGTGAGTTATTTGTCGAGCAATTTGTACCTGACTTCCCCACACGTGACAATACAGTACTGGTGCTGCAAAGATGGCTGCCCCACTAAGAGAATGCAATGTTATTGATCTGCAGGTCATCAGGTTTGAGTGAAACGGTGTGACATTCTCAGGAGAATGACTACACAATATTGTACGAATTGTATGTCAGAGAAACATGTGTACAATGGGGTGAACAGTGTATATATGTGGTGTATAATGTGTGTCTGCTGTCACGTAGGCAGACATGTCACGCAGGCAGACGTAGGCAGACATATCATGCCACATATGTGACCAGGTTTGACGGACCGATAAGCAAGGATTGGTCCTGTTTGGAGATCTGTTTCATCATACAGTACAGAAATCTAGGTTTCCGCAAAGTGTGTGCAAGATGGTTGCCAAAAATGTTCACTGGTGAAATATGTCTGGCAACAGACACATTTGTGAACAAGAACGGCACTCAGTAAGAGAGCATAACTCCGCCAGGCAGACCAGTTAACTCTTTGGAACCCACTGATTGGTCGGATCTACATCTGGACCTGAACCAAAATCGAATTGGCTTGTACTCGTCATCAACACAACGCATCCACCAAGTTTTGTCATAATCCGTCCATGACATTAAAAAAAAAAAATCATGCCACATATTGTTTTGGGCCCTGTCTCTCAATGGTGAAGACTCACTCAGAAAATTCCAGTGTCTGGATGTTCACCAAAATCTAATCAATTGGTCCTCGCCACACACCATTCCTGTCCACGAAGTTTCGTCCGAATCCATACATAAATCTTTGAGCTATCGTGCTCACAGACAGGCAGACAAAGAAACAGGCAGACAAGGGTGAAAACCTAACCTCCGTTCACTGGTAATAACCCACAGTCTTCTCCAGTTGAACAAAGCTCAACACAATGGCGTGTTTCACTTTTCCAAACAGATAAATCTTCAGCATTATGAACCCGAGAGTAAACTAGCATCCATGCATTGGAAAAGCCATCGTCACCGACACAAGAAAGCTCGAGTCACGTTCAAGTTTCCGGAAAGTGATGATGACAATGTTCTGGATCAGACCGTGCTGTTGTTCGCACTTCAAAATTCCAAAATAGTCCGCATTTCTGTGAACAAAATTTAAGACAGCAACTCACAGAAAGCATTCCAGGACATTCACCACCTGTGTCATCATGCAACACGACAACACGAGCCCACACATGGCGAGGGCTGCAGTGCATTGAGAAGTTTGGTTTTGAACCGTCACTCCACCCACCGAACAGTCCGGATCTCGGACCATCGGATGTTTATCTGTTTAGTCTGTTGAAGGAATCTCTCCGAGGTCTGAATGAGAGCGATGAGAATGAGGTTCCAAGTGGTGCCATCGGAATGGATAACCAACCGACATCATTCCACCACAAAGGAACCGATAACTTTGTGAAGCGGTGGCAGAAGTGGATATGCAACGGGATTATGTTGAAATATGTCTTTTCCACTTGGATCACAAATTCATACATACAGTCACGTGAAAAAGTAAGTACACCCCATGTAAAGTTTTGACTTTTTCAACATATTTCAACATACAGCTATTTGATCTTCATTTCAACAATATTGATAGATAAAGGTGATATAATATAACAAATATCATGAAACATTTACATTTTGTAGTCCATTGTATAATTTAAATAAACATAAATGCAAATTTCGCATGTGGAAAAAGTAAGTACACCCTTGGCTCTAATAGGTGGTATTGCCCCCTTTGGCAGAAATAACCTCAAGTAGGCGTTTCTTATAACTGTCTACCAGTGTCTGACATCGACTGGGAGAAATTTTTGCCCACTCCTCCATGCAGAATTATTTCAGCTGTGCGATGTTTGAGGGGTTTCTTGCATGCACAGCTCGTTTCAAATCCCCCCACAACATCTCGATGGAATTTAGATCCGGGCTTTGACTTGGCCATTCCAGAACCCTCCATTTCTTTCTTTTCAGCCATTCCTTGGTGGATTTACTGGTATGTTTAGGGTCATTGTCATGTTGCAAGGTCCACCTTCGGTTGAGCTTCAACTTTCCGACAGATGGCCTCACATTATCCTCAAGCACCGTCTGGTACAATGAAGAATTCATAGTGGATTATATGATGGTGAGCTGCCCAGGCCCTGATGCAGCAAAGCTGCCCCAAACCATAATATTTCCACCACCATGCTTTCCAGTTGGTATCAGGTTCTTGTGGTCAAATGCTGTCTTTGGTTTTCGCCAAACATGTATTCTGGTACTGTGGCCAAATAGCTCTACCTTTGACTCATCTGTCCAGAGCACATTGTTCCAAAAGTGCTGGTCTTTGCCTCGGTGTTCATTGGCAAACTTTAGTCTTGCCCTGATGTTCTTTCTGGACAGCAAAGGTTTCCTCCTGGCACACCTCCTATGTAGATCAAATTAGTGCAGCCTCTTTCTAATGGTAGACTCGTGCACTTTGACATCAACAGTGGCAAGAGCTACCTGTCGGTCCCGTGATGACATTCTGGGGTTCTTCGAGACTTCTTTCAGCATCTTGCGGTCTGCTCTTTGGCTGAACTTGCTGGGGCGGCCTGACCTGAACAAGTTGGCAGTTGTTTGGAATCTTTTCCACTAGTAGATGATTTTCCGGACAGTCGAATGATTGATTTCAAATTGTTTGGAGATCTTTTTAAATCCCTTCCCAGACTCGGAGGCATCTATACACAAAGAATTAAGTTAAGCACCCCTACACAACGAATTAAGGTAAGCACCCCCTAATATATATTCTTTGTGTATATGTATACATTGGCATATATTCTAAGGTATGTGAGATCAAATAATGATTGGTATGACATTAGCAATTATCCATTGAAGAAATTGAGTGATCAAAGTGAAAAAAAGTGATTGGTTGAGTCAGTGATCCGATCACGTGGGTCCTACACACGTTATTGACGCAAAGATCGCTAGAGGTCTTCTCAGAACAATGACTGTACGTTAGAAAACATAAACGTCATCCACACTGTCCGTGATGGACCTATAGCTCCATACTTAAATTGAGGTGAAAATATGCCTAAAATTCCCAAAAAATTTCACCTTAAATTATTCAAAATAAAATATTGAAAACGGCATGATTGTTATGTTTTTATGTGACCATAATATCACTTCTCCAGAAAATATAGCAATATCATGGGTATATTACACTGTTTTGACGACAACAAACTTGTAATGTGCGAGGTTGTAAAAAAACGGGGGGGGTGCTTAACTTAATTCTTTGTGTATATAACCTTCTTCCTGAAGGCCTCAGAGAACTCTTTTGATCTAGGCATGGTGACGCCGTACACTTCAACAACAAAGAGCAAACCAAACTAAATGTCTGAGGTTTAAATAAGACAGGTTCCTCCAAGATCCTCTCCAACAATGTTCTAATCATTTGCACCTGAGCTGGTGCACCTGATTCTAATTTTAGGTATTTGAAGTAGTGATAAATGTAGGGGTGTACTTACTTTTTCCACATGCGAAATTTGCATTTATGTTTATTTAAATTATACAATGGACTACAAAATGTAAATGTTTTATATGATATTTGTTGTATTATATCACCTTTATCTATCAATATTGTTGAAATGAAGATCAAATAGCTGTATGTTGAAATATGTTGAAAAAGTCAAAACTTTACATGGTGTGTACTTACTTTTTCACATGACTGTACACACTGTACATAGCAGTCAAGCTATTATACATACATACATATATATATATATATATATATATATATATATATATATATATATATATATATATATATATATATATATCTGACATATATAAACATATTGTTGCGGATCTCGGGGGTCGGCGCTCCCCTTATCAAGGGGGGATTAATCCCCTTGTCCTTTAAGCTGGCCGTCCCGAGTCCTGGGAAGCTATAACGTCCTTCCCGGCGCGGCGTTAGGTAGGGTTTGCTAGGCCTAGGGGTTCGCTGCTACCTAAGTACTAACGCCCGCCGGAAACGAGGGAATAGCTCCCGCTCGAACCACGGATACGATGGTAAATGCCGAGCGGTTAGCAATCCGCGATCCGAGCTATTAACAATTATTGACTAAACCCGATTCTGAGCGGTTCTGAAATCGTGCCACAGGTACTCAATTGAAAGAAAGGACGGATGCGATCGGATTAGGGAAAAACCAAGAAAGAACAAGGTGATTTATTTACAACCAAAAAGAAGAGGAAAGGAAAGAATGTACAGGAAGAAGAAGAAGAAGGAGAAGAAGCAGGACACAGGGCAGGCTTAACTACACAGTCTTAACTTACGACCCCAGACAAACATACACACTCACACGGGATGTCAGCTGGTAGGGTGGAAGGTCCAGGTAGTTGATCCAGGCGATGGGGTCCAGGATCCAGGTGAGACTCCGGTTCCGTGGGCGAAAACCCGGCAGGCAGCTTCGCGTGTATCGTTCACCCGCGAGCGGACCTTACATATGGCGGGTGGGGGGGGGGGGGGGGGAGGGCTCGTGTCCTTTAGCGTATGTAACAGATGGGCGGTCGTGCTAAACGCTCCCTCTCTCTCTCCAATTCTCATTCAGCGCCAGCGAGTGAGTCCCCCCTTTTCCAATGTGCGCTCCGTATCAAAAGCAGTCCCTCACAATAGGTGCGCCTCCAACAAGTCCTTTACAATCAGCCGCCGCCGAGGAGTCCTCCGAAAGAAGTCCGTTCATCACGCGCCTTTCTCAACGAGTCCGTAAAAGGGATTTGCACTCGCGATTATATATTGGCGCCAAGATTACTACGCGCTCCTCCGAAACCACGCCCGCCACCGAGCTCACCTCAGCCCTGGTTGGTTGGTGGGGGCTTACCGGCCACCCCCTGATGGTGAGTTGACGTGGCCACAACCTTCTTCTTGGGGTTCCGCCCCCTTCTTCCTCGAGCCGACCGCATGGTCAATGGCGGCGCCTGAGCGAACGCTAACCAAGGCGTGTAACAGAATTTGGAGAGAGGTCGCAAAATGAACAAAAGGGCCTACTCCTTATTTGGTTGATGCAACGCAGATTCAACTATTGGAAACACAGCCTTATCTAAAACACATAATAAGGAAATAGCTGAGTTTCTATGGTGGCCTACGTGTTGCTTGTGGACTAACTAAGGGTGTTACCGTTAACCTTTACTGTCATATTTACAAGTGATTATTATTTACAAAAGTGTGGGTTCTAAAACCGCAACAATATATATATATATGTGTGTGTGTGTGTGTGTGTGTGTGTGTGTGTGTATAATAGCTTGACTCGGCTCTCTACGCTCGCATCATCACGCGATGTTACAGAGGAACGGGCTTGTTTTAACTGAGGATAATGATGGTAGCTGAGTTGCTGTGTTGTCATGATTTACACCAATCATAATGCAAATAATTATTTTGCACAAATTTTTTTATAGTGTTTGTGATATTACATTTTTATAAGCAATTTACCTTGAAAAAATAAATAAATAAAATTAAAAAAGAACCCCTCAGCACATACATACAGGAGGGGAAGGTGCAGACTGGAAGTTTGGGACGATTACACCTCACCACCACGAAATTCAAAACACCTCACCACCACGAAATTCTCAACACCTCACCACCATGGAAACAAAAGTTTGAGGGAGTAGTTCAGTGACAACACAGACACTGCCCAGATATGTAGATAGATGACTGACTGTACCTGAGTTGCTGTTTTGTCATGGTTTACACCAATAAACATATACACACACACATATACACACACACACATATATATATACAGTATGTATACATATTACTCTTCTTAATCTTCTCTTTTTGTCTCTAAAAACCTAAGAACTACAGGAACTGAAATGTTTTCTCAGGACTATACTTCAACTTTCGAGCAAGGAGATACCTTTGCAAGTAAAGCAGATATGAATTTTGTGATTTAAAATGTAATGGCGTTTGAATGATTCAATTACATATATGTGTGGGTTTTTTGCATGCCAATGAGAATGATTCAAAACATAAAATTACAACAAAAGTGATATTTTTTCGAATGGCTCAAAATGTCTAATGACATGTTTTCAACATGTTTCATGAAAACAACTGTATTATAAAGTTTGTTTGTTAATTCAGCAGAAGTGAGGCGATAAAAAACCAGCTAACTACATTCATTGGCTGTAGAGGAAAGCGAAGAGCAGATAGATGGTGCCTCGAAGCACTCACCTAACCCAATCGCGAGCTGCAAGGATTGAAGATAACTAATAACAGAAGAAATCATGGAGAGTGGATCCCAGATGCCAGCACAGAGATCCATCGGCACCATTTGGAACCCATTAACACCCAAATGCGGTGCGATTACGGCAATGATTAAACTCCGTTCCCAGCACCGGAGCCTTGCAGCAGATGAAGAGTGCGTGCGATCCCATAGCACGGGGCGGTGGAGGCGAAATGAAGAACCCGCTTGTTAAGAAGGGCCGGGACCGGTGAGGGCAATTTTCCCCGGGCCGTTCGAGAGTGCGGCGGGTTTGAAACGCGTGCCAGATGGCGGGCACTGATCATGATGGCCGCGGCAACCCTCTGATTACAGATGTGGGGCACGTTGTTGTAATGGGGGGATGCGAGCCAGATGGGATCAAACACCAGCCATCCCATCCTCTAGCACTCTCTGGCGATCGCTAAACCAGGCCGGAGCCAGCTGGGTCCCGTCCTGCCTCTCCGTCGTAATGATGTGAGGCCCCAACCAATCTGTTTCTGCCCACAGTAGCCGTTTAACTGCCCTACACCACAAAATCAATTAGCATTTCCAAATTTAACGGAAGCCATCAGCAACAAAGTTCCTCCAGGAGGGCAACAGCCAGGCAGACCCGATCACGACTACCCCTCCTTTCTGCTATATAGCAAGGTCACGCTAAAACCCGCAAGGATACCGTCAAACTTTTCCAAATCTCGAATGAGCCATGCAACCTCGGCCATTTTGAACCGAGAGGCTTTTCGGGTGTAACCAATCCCAGAATTTGCGACCGAAGCTGTACAATGATCTGTAATTGTTTCTGCAGGTCTTAGATCACAAAGGCATTTCGGGATGATAAAACTCCAAACAAATTTCCATGTTTTGGTAAGGGCACGGAGGGAGGAGGGTGGCTTTCATCACATCTACCGTTTACAATAACATCATACATGGCACAGCAATAGATACTGTATCATGTCAAAATGAGGATGTGGCATTAATGTAAGTACTTCTTCTTCCTCACCACCTTCTGGTACCTTAAAACCAACGCAAGATACTTACACAAACGACATTTGCCACAGCCAAGTGCAAGCTCACTTACATTCACCCAAACCGGAACTACATAGCATTAATATTATATAAACTGTAAGAAACAACAACAATATCCTGGGGGAAAATACATTTGTCAAATATTGCCAGCAAATACACACTATGGAAATTAGACAGCAGGATTATACTGCTTATAGGCAGAGGCTGAAACCGAGATACATTCCCATTTTATGGTCTAACACAATATTATGGCACGACAACATTTTTATGGCACTTTTGTGACCCACAACACTTGACCCACGATGGAGCAACGTGCCGCCATAACAAAATGCGGCGCAGCAGTGCAGCGTTGCCCGCAACACGGAAAACGCAATTGTACTGTTACACCTCGAAGGCATCGACATGGACAAAAAGTTTTCTGGTAGTAAATAAGATGGGAGTTGAATGTTGCTTTTCCGTCCATTTCTGTGTCTTTCCTACATTGTGTTCATGTAGTGTGGACAAAGTGTGATGTTTCATTGTGTTATGAGTTAGGGGATGGAGCACTGCAGAGAATTTACTGTATTGTCTTTAACATTGGAATGCCGGGTGTTGGCTTTAACAAACTTGGTGTTGGCTTAGCGGTTAGGGTGCAGGCTTGGGATCTTAGGATCCTGAGTTTGAATCCCGGTCAATTGCTGAATTAACGCCAGGGAGGTTGACTCAGCCTGTCATCCTTCCGAGGTCGGCAAATTGAGTACCAGCTTGCTGGGATGAATGATCCTGGTGTGTACCCCGATTTAGAATAGGTACACTGTATTCCTGCGCATCGTAAGAGGCGACTAAAGCCCCAGTCACACCGGGCCTGCGACCAGGTTACGACCTAGCTGTGACCGAAAATTTTGTGAATCGCGGCAAATCGTAGAAAGAGCGCGACTGGTCGCAGAGGTCGTGGGTGATCGCCAGAGCAAAATCAGTCGCAACAAGGTCGATGGTCATGCTCAAAACTTCTGACCTGCGATTCCAAATCGTAAGAGGTCGCAGACAGGTCTTACATGGTCGTACCACCAGTCACGCTTGGACGCACCACCAGTCGTGCATAATAGTGGGTGAAGTAGTCGCACGATTGGTCGTGCTACTGGTCCTGCCACCTGACGATTGGTGGTGCCACTTGTTGTTCAACCTCTCGATCGGAAGTGCGAGCGTTCGCAGGTCGCCACTATTGATTGTCCGAGCGGTCGCAAGTCACCACGATTGACCGTACGATTGGTCGCTGATCGCCACCACTATTCGCATGATTACCTATGATTGATCTTGCGATCGATCGATCTTCTCCAATCGTTGGTGATCGCACAACCACGCGTACCACCAATCGTATGATGACCCCTAAGACCAATCGCTGTTTGCGATCGCAAATGGAGAGCGTAGCAAACATTTACGATTGGTCGTACCTCGGCCAGATTGCCATCAATCGCACGATCCAGAAATCGTACGATCCAGTGTGACTGAGGCCTAAGGGTTGGCGTCAGGAAGGGCATCCGGCCATAAAAAACATTGCCTCAAACAGGGAACCATGATTATCATGGGGCCCGCAAGGCTAACCCTCACTCTAGTGGGGGGAAAATGGCCTTAAAACGATAATTCATTCATTCATTGGAACGTAGGAAACGTTATTTGATGTTGTACAGTCAGTGTCATCCCTTTATCTGCTCGACCATGTATTTTTGTCTGTCTTTCATCTATTCTTCACGAAACAACATCTCAGAGATTGGGGAGTGGATATTGACTTCACCCACGAGAAAAGCTTCAACACGGAACAGTGTGGGTGTACGGGAATGTCACCCACTGGATTTGGAACCGCATTGGAGTGGAAGCAGAGTGACCTAGACATGGCAGCAATCCACATGCACATACAACGGGTTTGGGGAAGGGGTGAGGGCTGGAGTGAAGTGGAGCTGCCCCATTAGCGGTTACAATTCAGGCCATGCCCCATAAAAAGTTTTGGTCAATTTAGAATAAAAAATGTATTTAGTCGTTAAACATTTCCAAACCCTTTGGGGAATTTCCCCAAAATTTGCTAAAATACATTATTTTCACACATAGGAGGTCATTGTCACAAAAAAAAAAATCTTTCAAGTCTCACATTGAAGAACATGAAATAACGACATGCAACCTCGCACCATTTGTTACATAACATATGCCCGCCTCTCATCTCAAATTGGCTCGGGTGGTGGTGCATCACTACCTTGGCTGGGAGTGGGCAGAGCTTGGAATGCACGTGTGGTCAGCTAGTCAAGGCCTTAAACACTACCTGCTTCACAAACGGCTCGTATAGAGTTTGTGAAAAAGCATCTTGATGATACTGCAGGCATGTGGAGAAACTTTCTGTGGTCAGACGAGACAAAAAATTGAAAGTTTTGGTCCAAATTCAATGTGTTACATCTGGCGCAAGCATAACACTGCACATCACTGAGTCAACACCATCCCTACTGTCAAGCAAGGTATTGGCAGCATCATGTTATGGGGCTGCTTTTCATCAGCAGGGACTGGAAAGTTTGTCAGGAGAGAAGGGACAATGGATGGTGCAAAGTACAGGAGAATCATTGATGAAAAGCTGCCTGAGTCAGCCATGAATCTGAAACTGGGTAGGAGATTAAGGGGTACACACTACACAGGTATAAAACAAATTGACACTACTAGGAATTTCAGGAGTGAAGTCGGAGATTGAACGAGGTGGATTTGGGGTGTATTAATGGGGGTAGAAAAGATCAAGGTTTTGGATGGTGGTGAACAGCTGTTTTAAATACCTGGAGGGAGGAGAGGGATTGAAGAGAGTGTGGGAGTTTGTTCCAGAGGCAGGAGAAAAGACACAGCACAGACAGAGCTTGGGGAGCTAGGCCAGAGAGGAGCCTGTAGAAGACAGAAAGACCACCAACCTGCCTGCAGTGAGAGAGTGAAAGGCCCTCAAAATCAGCTTTATCGTGGGAGATTCCAATGATCCTGAAAGCTTTGCTTTCTACAGCGTGAAGCTGAGCTAGGCAGGAGCTAGGCAGGAGCACTAGCCCAGAGGGGAGAGCAGTATTCCAGCAAGCTGCGGATGAAAGCTTTGTATGTGGTGAGGAGCTCAGGTGTGCCAAGGAAGGACTTCACACGACGGAGGATGCCCAGTCGGTGACTGGCTTTGGAGGCCAGATTTGAAATGAGGTTTTCCCAGGAAAGATCATGGCAGATAGTTTGACCCAAAAGCTTGAGTGACAGAACTTCTTCAAGAGGATTGTTCAGAAAGTAGATGGGAGGGTTGTCCAGTCGGTCTTTTCGGAGAGACATAGTGAGTGTGAGAGATTTGTCAGGATTGAAAGGCATGAAGACATGTTCCACTTGTTTGACCAGTTTGTGACTTTGTCCAGGTCTGCAGAGAGTGAGGAGGCTGCAGACTGCCGATCTGAGGGTTGAGATATGGAGCGGCAGAGAAGTGAGACGTGACTGAGTCGAGAGAGACTGAGTGACTGAGTGACTGAGTGACTTGAGTGAGCCGAGAGAGAGAGTGCAGACCTCCAGCAATAACCAATACACAAGGAATGTCCAGAACATATCCAGAATAAACTGATCAGCAGAATTTGAATTTTTGGGATTAACCTGATATTTTTCACATGAAACCAACCCTCCATCCCTTCACTCAAATCATTGTATAGTCACTTCACGCATTTACATTGGCTGACCGGCATGCATTCATTTAAAGACTCAAAAGACAAAAACACTAAAATTCATTTTCATATGCACGTACAGTATTGATATATTACCATCACATCATATACCATCCTCTCAGAATAAATTGTTTGTTTTATGGAGCGGTCAAGAGGAACATAATTTTCTAAAATGACAAAAGGCCCTCCAGCACTCGCCATCTCTAATGGTTTCTCCAAACCTCCTCGATTCATCCAATCAGGCACCTCATTGATAAAATGTAGCACCACCTTGCAAGCTGTATAGAAAGCTACCTGTACAAAATGACACTTGTTTGTCGCCATGTAATCCAGGGAGTGGGAATTTCAATCGGATGTATTCCTTCCCACAGTTTTGCCGCCATCGCAAAACTGTAAGAAAGAATACATTAGCTTGCCACTCCTAGGCCACTTATTACCTTATATAGCAATCACCTATTTGAAACCTATCCAAGCTTCTTGAACAACTAAATTAAACCAAATATATTGCACTATTTCTCGGGGCTATCCGTATGTTACGTAACAAATCTTTCGGCAAATTTAGTAACCCAATTACGAACGTATGTCTTCATTCCTTGCAAGACAACAACGTTTCCCAGTACAAAAGATAGAAACACAAGATTTACTTTGGAAGTTTTGGGAAAGTGACAAGAATCAAATTATGCCTCAACTAAATGGGAATTTTACTCCCATGAACTCCAAATAAGTGTCTAATATTACTAACTGTAAGCCTGGTGTTGGCTTAGCGGTTAGGGTGCCGGCTTGGGATCCTAGGATCCTGGGTTCGAATCCCGGTCGATCGCTGAATTAACGCCAGAGGGGTTGACTCAGCCTGTCATCCTTCTGAGGTCGGCTAATTGAGTACCAGTTCACTGGTAATTCCCTGTGTGTTGCAAGACGCGACTTACAGGGTTGGCGGCAGGAAGGGCATCCGGCCATAAAACATTGCTTCAAAAAGGGGACCACGGTGCCCAAAAAAGACCAACCCCTGAAAAAAGACCAACCCCTGCTCTGCGGGGAAAAAAATGGCCTCCAAAGGTGGTTCTTTATTATTAACTGTACTTATTGCAGCACACACCTTCCACCATTATACAATTGTGGTGTAACAATACAATTATTACCAATAAAAAATTAGCAACTACAACTCTGTGGAGCGCATACTTCCGCCAGGTCGAACAGTTTCCGCAAACAGGATCTACATCCCGATCTGAACCAAAATCAAATCAATTCATCCTTATCACACTCCCAAGATGTCCACCAAGTTTCTTCCGAATCCATCCACAACATTTTTTGAGATATCCTGATACATATCATTTTTTGGCCCAATCTCTCAATGGTGAAGAATCACTGAGAAAATTCCTGCATCCGGATCTTCATTAAAATTGAATCAATCGGTCCCTGTCACACACCCAACCTGCCCACCAAGTTTTGCCCATATCCGTCCACAACTTTTTGAGATATCCTGCTCACAGACAGACAGACAGACAAACAGACGGGGTGAAAACAACGTCCGTCCACCTTCGGTGGTGGAGGTAACAAGTTATGGTTATCCAAATCAATGAGCAATTCGGACAGGGATTATAAGAGATCTTTTTCCCAAGCATTCCTGTAATGATGACAATTAACTTCGTACACGTGTGAAAAAGCACATAATCACAATTGTGCACTTTTATCCAAATGATAAACAACGTTATAGGGGTTCACAAAATAATGAAAATTCTTAATTCAGCGTTGGCGTGAAAATGTAGTTTAATAGCACGGATGTCACCGTAATGATGTCACATGTGTGGACATCATCGTGTGGTTCTCATTTGATCGCAAGATGTACAAATAAAATGGATGCATTAGAGGAAACATGGTTTGCCTGCACACGACTGCATTTGTTTCTCATATCAAAATTATTCCTGCCTGACCAATGTTTCCAGCCCATTACCTCCGATGAAAGACGTTCCATGGCTGAGAACCAACCCTGGAAAGGTCGCCACTCCTTTTCAGGGTGCTGTTGGCTTGAGCAATAATTTGGAATTTGGCCAGGTATTGGCACCACAATGGCCTGCTCCTTCCAAAAGACAGATTTTTAACGAATGTAAGTGAATACCAGCATATGGAGAGAGCTGCCTGAAGGCCCCTCGGAAGAAGGATACACTCATTGATGCAACAACCTTGCTTGTCCTCTTTTGCACAGAGCTCAAGGCTCTGGGGCAGCATCATTGGCTGAGGGTGCGGCTATGCTGCTGATGCAATGCCCTCTGCTGGTTAGGGCAGGAATTTGTAATTTGGTCTCGGTGGCAGTGAGATAACTCACCTACTCTTTATGAAGGAGAACGTGTGATCTTTAACGTCCATCAACGAATACCAGCAGACGGGATATCCAGTTTCACGTCCATCCGAGGGACGGCATACACATTCATGAAATAAGAAAAAGACATATCACTGCCATCACCCCTAAACTCCTCCTGCATTGAGGCTCCTTGTAAGGGAACATATTTTATTGTATTAGAAACAACAGGATTTGGATTGGCCTTCATGTTGCTCCAATCTGAGCACATACACCTCAACAGGTTGGGATCCCGGTTACATATCCTATGAATGCATTTTGTTGATTTTCATGCAAAACGACACTGAAGTCTTCTAATTTCCTTGTCCTTCACGCGATTCATGTACTATTTCCACCTTAAAATTATGTTGGAATAATAAACAAAAAACAGTGCCACCATATCTTACTATAATTCACCAAATGTCTGTCTGTCCGTCTGTTCCCAGGTACCGCAAAAAACGGCTGAACCAATCACAACAAAATTTTGGGTGGGTAATCTTGGGACCCCCTGGAGTAAAATAAGCTATATTGTTTTGCTATTTTTTTTTCCAATTTTCCAATTTTCCAGTTTTTCCAAACACGATGGAATTATATTTACCGATATGAACAGTGATGTGGCTTTTATTGAAATTCTACAAATACTGTTTAGATTTTGATGATTGGCGTGTGATATGATTGAACAGATGTTTATATAAATCATTTAAAATAAAAAAAGCCTTTAATTTCTGATATTTTGCCTTTTCATTTGGGCCTCCCAATTGAAGCCCCGCCCACAGGGCGGGTACCATTGCTAGTACATTTTAATTACACAAACGCTACACACACGCACATGCACATAGGTGGATACTTTGGGTCCTGGGAGGACTCCATTCCACCACCTCCTGAAACCCACAAATGGAAATAACAACCAACGACACACACAATATCCAAATCTCTCACCTGTTTGATGGGAATTGCCCTTCCACTTCCAATATTATCCGATTTTGTTTCCAGGTTCTTCCTCTCCTTCTCAGTGTCACTGCCTTTCCGAGACTTAATCGGGTAGAAGAAACAAAGACAAATTGAAAGAGCAACTCAAAACAAACCCACATTCATATCATAAGTCTGCTTAATCTTGTTAAAAGAGAACACAACTTACAAAAAATATATCTTATTAAAAAAAAAAACCCACAAGCTGAACTAACGTGTGAAAAAAACCAAATATTGATTCAAAAATGTTCATCCTGCTCCCTGAACTGTCTCAACATTGACTTACTAGGCATTGTAGTTTGAGATGAGTCATTGTACAATTGATACATCTTGAGGCAGTTATAATGAAATGCTTGAAAAAAAATTTCACCGAACTCTCATGATATAATTCATAGAATATACTAATTATATGAATTTTATAATTATATATATATATATATATATATATATATATATATATATATATATATATATATATATATAATATATATATATATATACAGTATATGTGTGTGTGTGTGTGCATGTATATATTGTAACGGATTTGAGAATCCTGTCTTTGTAAATATACCCCCTTGTAAATAAAGTAATGATTCCTGTAAATACCTCCATTCATGTAAAGGTCAAAGGTCGTCCCTTTAGCTAGTCCATCGCATACATGTAGAAAATCATAGGACCTTCTAAATAGTTATCTCTTTATTCGATGTCAGTATAAGGCTCTGTTTTTCCACGAGTTAATTGCGTTGCACCGAATCAAATAAGATAGATTTCCCCTTTTAATTGCCCAAAACCTCCATTGCCAACTGCATTGCCAACTGCATTCGCCCTCCATTACGCACGCGGTCAACTCGGGGAAGAAGGGCGTGGCCCTCCCATCGTCATCAGGAGGTGGAGCCAGGAAGCCCTTGTGCCCAACCAGGACTCGGTGGGCACGGCTTGGTAAGGTGTGGCTATGGCTTGGTAAGGTGTGGCTATGGCTTGGTAAGGCGTGGCTATATAACCCGTCGAGGGAAGCCCCCACCCAGCAGATGATCGAGGGAGCCAGAGGCACCTCGAAGCAAAAACCAGCCCTGCCGCGTGCAACAAGATACGTGTGCCTGCCGCGTGGAACGAGATACGTGTGCCTGCCGGCGCCTTGCTCGCTTCCAGCCCGGAGCGGACCTGCTTGCTGTGCCGCCCTGCCAAACCTTCCAGCCCTTTGGCCCCACCTTCTTCTCCATCCAGCCAATCCAATCTGCAATTCCCCAGTCGTGTGAGTCTGTTCGTTTGTCCTGTGGGTTTAAGTAAGACTGTAAAAGTAAGAATTGCTGTGTCCTTCTGCTCTTTCCATTCCCTGTAAATTACTTCGTTCTTCTTTTCTTCCTTTAGTCTTGTGTAAATAATAATAAATATTTGTTCTTTATACCTTTGCCTCCTTCTTCATTCTCATCCGATCGTTTTAGAGATTTCCCCATTGAGTTCCTGTGGTGCGATTTCGGCCAACGTTTATAATCGGGTTAGTCTTTGTTAAATGGCCCGAACTCCGGGTTGCTAAAAACCGCTCGGCAACTAGTCTATCTAAAACCGTGGTTCGAGCGGGAGTCTCTTCCCTGCTTCACGGTCAGGAGTGGCACTCAGGTCCTTGGGACTTTTCATTGACCAATTACCCTGGCTGTTCCCGACCGGAAGGAGCGTTGGGATTTCCAGGACTCACGTCGGTCAGTAACAGACAAGGGGCTAACCCCCCCCTTGGTAAGGGGAAAAGGCCGACGACTGAGATCCGTAACAATTGGTGTCAGAAGTGGGATTTGGGCCCGAACCAAATTTTTAAGAACATCAAAAAATTTGGTCAAAATTTGGAGCGGCCGAAATTTCGTGTAAAACATCTAAATTAAATCGTGCCATGGATGATCAAGGCGACTGGATGCCGGTAGGGGAGTTAGAGGAGGGTTTAGAGTCGACCCAGGACCCCAGGGAGGCAGTGGGAATCATGGAGGAGGAGCGCAATGCGCATTGGGTAGCGGAGGTTTCAGGCGCACAAGATGGCGGCGCCTCGCATGAGGTTGGAGGCGCACAAAATGGCGCCTCGCACGAGCGCGCGGTAGCCGCTCCCGCTGTACCACTACCAGCGGGCTTTGATGTGGAGGATTTCATGACGCAATTCACCACTATGCTGAGAATGAGTGTGGGAAGCCAACTTGAGCAATTGGGAGACCAAATTGAAGCAATAACGGACGAAATGAGGGCCGATAGAGAGGGAATGGAAAACAGAATGGGTGACCGAATAAAAAAAATGGGGGAGAACATTGACCGCGAGTTGGGCGAGCAGGTCCCAGGGGTGCACGACGAGGTAACGCGGATTGAGAAGCACGGGTTGAGCGAGGTGGAGCAAAGCATAGCCGGGTGGACCGGGGTAGAGATCGCGACTCGGGGTTTGGGGAAGCCGGCGACCGCTGAGGTAGAAGAGGGAATTTTAATAAAGCCAGCGGTCGTCGAGGTGAATAAAGAAAAAGTAGTGGGAATTGAAATTGAAAAGACGACGGAGGTAGCCCAGGAATTGAAGGGAGGAATGGAAATTGCACAAAGTCTAAGTTCACATCCTGATGCCGTACTTGCTAATCCTTATAAAGATTTGCAGGTGCGCGTGGAGAGGAGGATCCCAAAGGTGAGTCGTGCTGTATATGGTGCTAAGAGGTTTTGCAGGAGGGTGTTTGGCGCGGAAAGAATTTTCGCGCGCTTGGGATCCCAGCGTACCGCGGGCGTTTGTGGGAGGTCGGTGGGCGCTGTGTGAGAGAAAATGGCACGCGTGTGAGGAAAAAGTGTGCATCAAAGAGTGAGCGTGTTACAAAGTGTGGGAGTGATACCGAGTGCGAGAGCGAATGCACGTCGGAGGGTCTGTGCGATACGGAGTGTACGTGCGAGGGTGAGAGTGACATGGAGTACGAGTTGGTTGTGGCAGGTGAGAAGGAATGCACACCTGGAATGGAAGAATGCACACCTGGAATGGTCGAGCGTGTGCGGGAATGTACACCTGAGTTGGTGGTGGCGCGAGTGCGGGAGAGCACATCGGAGCGCGTGATGGTGAGTGTTACAGAGGATGTAACAGGAGAGTGTGCACAAGAGGGCGCGCGAGAGGTGTGGTGTGTAACAGGGCGGTGGTGGAATGGACGGAGTGTGTGGGATGCACGGGAGGCGCCGAGACGCCGGGTTTTGTGAGTGTGAAAAGGGTCGCGTATGTGTGTGAGCCTGCAAGTGAAGCATCGACGTGGACCGGGGCAGCGTTTAGGGCGACGGATAGCCGACGAGAGCACTCGGTGCGCGGTGCGCTTTGTTGGATGCGAGGCTCGGCGCGGAGGTGCTGCGTTACTCCTCTTCGGAGCGTCGCGCACGATCCGGGCCTGGCCCCGCCCCACACGGTCGAGTCCGGGCCTTGCCGGGCAAGGCGACCGGCCCGGTTCAAGGGCAGGTAGGAGGGACCGGAGCGGTGCCCCCATGTGGTTGCGGCGTTCCGGCCGGGCGAGATTGAGCCATCGGGCTGGAGACCGAAAGGCTCCGCGCCGAGATGGTGCGTGGAATCTCGGCCCGAGCAAACCGCCTCCCTTGAACCGAATGCCGGACGGACTCAACCTGCAGGCGACCAAACCACCCGAATTCATTGCTCGGCTTTGCGAAGCCGAGTTTTAATGATGTCATGACGGACCGAGAGGCTCAGATATAGCGGACTGTGATGATGATAGTGTTTTGACTCGAAATTGGGAATAGTAAAAATGATTGGCAGTGATTGGCAAATTTTGATTTGCAGAAAATTGGATTGGCAAAATTTATAGTGAGAGATAGCCGATGTGGAGGGATGGCAAATTCACCATCCCTCCCATCCCCGGGCACATGAGCACTAGTTATGGGGTTATGGCGGTGAAAACCAAGCCAGGGAGGGTGAGGATAATGTATAGGGATCTAGAGAAATGACCATAGGTAACTGTAGAGGTAAGTAGCGACATTGTACAGGTAGTCGGGGACGTAGAGAGGTTAGAATGGTTGTTAATGACGTGGTATGTGCTTAATTTAAAGGGAAGACGGGGAGCACCAAGTTAGAAGGATACCAGGTAGTTTAGATGATGCAGTTGTGCGTGCTGGTGAGAGTATTGAATGAGGATTGGTATGGAAGTTTTTTTTGTGGGTGAGCATGTTGAGCAAATGAGGAATTGAGGGGCAATGCTCGGGAGAGATGTGTGTATGAGCGTGGGAGAATTTGGGTGCCTGAGGCAATGGTTTGGAGAGTTAGAAGTGTATGGTGAAAAGTGCGATTGTGGGTTGTATTGAGCGTGGAAGTGTATGGAGCAGTGTATGAGGAATAATTGTGATTGTGCATTGTATTGAGTGAATGAAGAAGCCTGGGAGGAAGGAGGGTGCAGGTGGCACCAGGTGTGTGAGCACAGGTGTGCAAGTGAGTGAGCAGGTGTATGGAGAATGGTTGAATAAATGGTATGGAATACATGAAGTGTGGAATGGATGGTGTGGAGTGAGTATGGTGAAAAATGTGGAGTGGAGTGGTTGGTGCGAAGGGAGTGTATGGGGAGGATGGATCCCGATCACGAATACCCGGGGAGGGTAGTTTAAGAGTTAGGCAGAGGGTATAGGTAAATTGTGGTTGGATATTGGCATCTGTGGTGCGTGTGACAGAATGGTGTTTGGATGGGTGCATTAGTGACATGGAAATGGCTGGGCGTGTGGCCTGTTAGTGTGTGTAGTTGAATGGGCACTCCGCCACTGTGAGGATGTCGGCCAGGTGAGGCCGCAGGTGGGCTCTGGGAGTCAGTAGAGTTGTTCAGTGGGGCCCGAGGATCCGGAGGACGGACCCGGGTAGCTCAGTGCCAGAGAGGGCACCGAGAGGGGAGAGCGCCAGAGGGCCTTCCCCAGGTAGATAGGTTGGGGTAAGGAGCAGGTAAGCTCGGAGGCATCTGCAGTGGTGGAGGTGTGCAGGTGGGTAGACCTGCTGGGAGAGCCACACGACTCAGCCCAGAAATTGTGCGAAGGCACAGGGAGTTGAATCGGGGGAGTGAGACCCCAAATTGATGGGCACCATAGTTTGGTCAATGGGAGTTTGGTTCTTAAAACCACATAGAGTGTAAGATGGCCAATGGTTTGGCAGGGAAAGACCCCGGGTAGTGTATATTGTGTTAATGTCATTTAGGAGGTAGTTAGGATTGAGATCTCCTCGCGCCATCTAAATCCACTCACCTGAGGTGCCAGAACTCCACACCGTGCCATGGTTTGTTGTTCTATTTTTGTGCAGATGTTTTGGAAATGTGAGACGCATCATGACGTGGGTGTGACATTGTG
Organism: Myxine glutinosa; assembly: GCF_964187855.1. Lineage (NCBI taxonomy): Eukaryota > Metazoa > Chordata > Myxini > Myxiniformes > Myxinidae > Myxine > Myxine glutinosa. Next base: position 22,863,542 of record NC_136266.1, on the reverse strand, counting down.
CTGGTTGTTCCGTCTCTTCCTCCTTAAGAGGATTTGATGAGAAATTTGAATTTATGGCAAATTTGGTAAGAGGGATTGATGACGAATTGGTGACGGCAAATTTGGTTAGAGGGATTGGTACGAACTTGAATTAGGGGAGAGATGGGGAAGACGTGACGCGAGAGACAAATTATAAATTGTTGTAAATATGGGTAAGGGCAAGGGTGGAGTAGGTGACAGGGGGGGTGACGTACGGTAAGAACGAGCTTTCTCACTTCGCTCTCCGTGCGCACCTCGTTCTGCATTGCCTTGATTGATGTGTACCCTTGCGCCCTTGCCTCGCTAATTCTGCTTTGTCTTCCTTCCCCAACCCATGGATCGTGCTCTCTGGGCACTGAGGGGGAGCGTGCGGGAGGCCGAGTCTGTGTGCCCGAATCCCCGCAACCAGCTGCTTGTATCGATGCACCACTTCATGGACCACGTTGTTGTGGCCGAGCACCACCATATGGACCACGGTACTGTGGCCGAGCACCACTGATGGACCCCATGTGTTGGGGCCTAGCCCCTCTGCTGGGACCGGCCACGATGGCCCAAGGGAGATCTTGCTTGCGGACCTCGGTGAGGTGGCACCAAGCCCACAGGTGAACCACCCATAGCTGGCCCCCTGTGGGCCATAAATAAAATGGACACGGTTGTGCTTTTTGTTTTTATTATGTCCAAATAGGCCGCAAGTAACGAAGCAATGAACATCAAGAACATCGGCCCAGCAGCCAAGAACATCGGCCCAGCTGAGAAGACGTCATCGTTTATCAATAACAAATGTGATGACTGTGCACCGGATGGTGCTTTATGGTGCTTTGGTGTTTATTGGTGCTGGTGCGTCGATGCAGTGCATGCTGTCTCTTCCCTCCCACAGGATTTTCTTTTTGTGTCTCCTAAAAAAAAAGGAAATGACAGGTCCTGGGTTGCGTTTTGTAAATAATGAAATAGTGTAACTTGTGAATAATGCTCCCCACCGTTCATGTATAGTTTGAAAATTAATTCCGCAATTCGGTTAACTGTGGGCGTGAATCTGTCAGGCAGGGTGCAACGCAAATAGCGGGACATATTTATTTGTGTTTTAAAACTGTCGCACTCAGGGTCAGATTAATTGTAGAGGGAAATTACACCTGCGTGTCACATTAAGTTAAAGTTTTATCGGCCCGGGACGTGCCTGGAGGAAGAAGGGGGCAGTGTAACGGATTTGAGAATCCTGTCTTTGTAAATATACCCCCTTGTAAATAAAGTAATGATTCCTGTAAATACCTCCATTCATGTAAAGGTCAAAGGTCGTCCCTTTAGCTAGTCCATCGCATACATGTAGAAAATCATAGGACCTTCGAAATAGTTATCTCTTTATTCTATGTCAGTATAAGGCTCTGTTTTTCTACAAGTTCATTGCGTTGCACCGAATCAAATAAGAAAGATTTCCTCTTTTAATTGCCCAAAACCTCCATTGCCAACTGCATTCGCCCTCCATTACGCACGCGGTAAACTCGGGGAAGAAGGGCGTGGCCCGCCCATCGTCATCAGGAGGTGGAGCCAGGAAGCCCTTGCACCCAACCAGGACTCGGTGGGCACGGCTTGGTAAGGTGTGGCTATGGCTTGGTAAGGTGTGGCTATGGCTTGGTAGGGCGTGGCTATATAACCCTTCGAGGGAAGCCCCCACCCAGCAGATGATCGAGGGAGCCAGAGGCGTGTCGAAGCAAAAACCAGCCCTGCCGCGTGCAACGAGATACGTGTGCCTGCCGCGTGGAACGAGATACGTGTGCCTGCCGGCGCCTTGCTCGCTTCCAGCCCGGAGCGGACCTGCTTGCTGTGCCGCCCTGCCAAACCTTCCAGCCCTGTGGTCCCACCTTCTTCTCCCTCCAGCCAATCCAATCTGCAATTCCCCATTCGTGTGAGTCTGTTCGTTTGTCCTGTGGGTTTAAATAAAACTGTATAAGTAAGAATTGCTCTGTGTCCTTCTGCTCCTTCCATTCCCTGTAAATTACTTCGTTCTTCTTTTCTTCCTTTAGTCTTGTGTAAATAAAAATAAATATTTGTTCTTCCTACCTTTGCCTCCTTCTTCATGCTCATCCGATCGTTTTAGAGATTTCCCCATTGAGTTCCTGTGGTGCGATTTCGGCCAACGTTTATAATCGGGTTAGTCTTTGTTAAATGGCCCGAACTCCGGGTTGCTAAAAACCGCTCGGCAACTAGTCTATCTAAAACCGTGGTTCGAGCGGGAGTCTCTTCCCTGCTTCACGGTCAGGAGTGGCACTCAGGTCCTTGGGACTTTTCATTGACCAATTACCCTGGCTGCTCCTGACCGGAAGGAGCGTTGAGATTTCCAGGACTCACGTCGGTCAGTAACAGACAAGGGGCTAACCCCCCCTTGGTAAGGGGAAAAGGCCGACGACTGAGATCCGTAACAATATATATATATATATATATATATATATATATATATTTGCATGTGTGTGCATGTATGTATGTATGTATGTATACACAAAGAATTAAGTTAAGCACCCCTACACAACGAATTAAGGTAAGCACCCCCTAATATATATTCTTTGTGTATATGTATACATTGGCATATATTCTAAGGTATGTGAGATCAAATAATGATTGGTATGACATTAGCAATTATCCATTGATGAAATTGAGTGATCAAAGTGAAAAAAAGTGATTGGTTGAGTCAGTGATCCGATCACGTGGGTCCTACACACGTTATTGACGCAAAGATCGCTAGAGGTCTTCTCAGAACAATGACTGTACGTTAGAAAACATAAACGTCATCAACACTGTCCGTGATGGACCTATAGCTCCATACTTAAATTGAGGTGAAAATATGCCTAAAATTCCCAAAAAATTTCACCTTAAATTATTCAGAATAAAATATTGAAAACGGCATGATTGTTATGTTTTTATGTGACCATAATATCACTTCTCCAGAAAATATAGCCATATCATGGGTATATTACACTGTTTTGACGACAACAAACTTGTAATGTGCGAGGTTGTAAAAAAACGGGGGGGGGGGTGCTTAACTTAATTCTTTGTGTATATATGTGTATATATATATATATATATATATATATATATATATATATATATATATATATATATATATATATATATATATTTATATATAAATAAAAAAAACTATATATATATATATATATATATATATATATATATATATATAAAACAGGAGTGTCGGTCTGTCTGTCCTTCCCCAAACTACTCCCTCAGTTTTGGGGCAAGCCCCGCCATACCTCCTATGGAACGTTTTGGGGTCCCAGCGGATGTTGTAAGGTAGGTACGAAGTTTGAAAAATTCCTCAATAAAATTATGATCTTAAAATTAACTTGATGCGAACCTGCCGCAAATCCGGAAGTGAACACATGAGGATAATGAGCTGATTTGATAATATCCCAATACAACCGTCATTTAACACAGTATTTTGTTAAAGTGTCAATTTATGATTGGAACGACGTTTGGAATTGAGTGAATACAATTACGATTTTGAATTCGTAATTGAATTCACGCAACCATACGGAACTTCTCCACATCCGGATTTAAATATTTGTTTATGTCACGAGTGTTGGTAAAAGTTTCTTTTTTATATTAACGCTATTTAATTTGTGATTGGAGTCTGTTTGGCATCTGTTTGGAATGAAAATAGAGATATTGAGTTCAAATGAATGAGGAAATGATGTGAGGGTTTGTACTTTCTAATCGTGACATTAGCGGGTCGCCATTTGCAGATTCGCCATTGACTGGGTATGGAACTTTTCAAATGGGTACGTTTTTCGTGGACGTCCTTCACGAACCTGCTGTCCATGTCTGGCATTCACCGTATATACATATATGTATATGTTGGCGATGTCGTCATCAGTTGTCATTCAAGTGTTACTCTTTATTGAATGGACGTTGTCATGTTAATCGACATTAAGAAGTTATTTGACATCAATAATCTCAAAACGAGCGGAAATCTCAACAGACATCTTCCAAGAGGTTGTTGTCACTTTCTGATTGGACAATATTTGATATAATGCCATTCATCGGCCTCTGACCCAATCGCACATATTTATACTTTGTGTGTGCAACTGCTGCTGTGGATGGCCTTTCTTCTCCTGGCTTACCTCTAGATGCTGGTGTTATGCAAAGCATTTTTCTGGGAACAATCCTGCTTTTGTTCTACATAAAAAAACACTCTGCTGCTGCTTCCTTGGAAAATCATTGTAACCACCTTGCAGATGATTCCACCTTGTCCTGTATTGTTCCTCCACACCTGTTACAGGTAGGCTGCCACTGCTTCCTTGTTTGAGATTTGTAAATAAATATAATAGAATAAATAGCCAAACACCTGTGACATGATATTTATTGCTGGCAAATCACACATTCTCACTGTATCTCTTGACATTGTGGTCAACAGACAACAGCAGAGATGCAGTCTCTAGAAATCCTTGGCTTTGATATCATCTACAACCTGTCTTGATTTGGAACGTAGTTCTGGGAAGCTTATGGGATGGCGCGTCGTCTGTCCATTAGTCCGTACGTCTGTCCGTCAGTCCGTCAGTTTGTAAACACTTGTAACTTCTCCGAAACTGCTAATGGGATTGTGACCAAACTTGGCTAAAATTACACTTTGTATGTTGCAACTCAAGTTTGTTGACAGCATTAAATAAAACCAGGAGTCTGGTGTTGGCTTAGCGGTTTGGGTGCCAGCTTTGGATCCTAGGATCCTGGGTTCGAATCCCGGTCGATCGCTGAATTAACGCCAGGGAGGTTGACTCAGCCTGTCATCCCTCCGAGGTCGGCAAATTGAGTACCAGCTTGCTGGGATGAATGATCCAGGTGTGCACCCGGATTTTGAATAGGTACACCGTATCCCTGCGCATCGTAAAAGGTGACCAAGGGTTGGCGTCAGGAAGGGCATCCGGCCATAAAAACATTGCCTCAAACAGGGAACCATGATTGTCATGGGGCCCGCAAGGCTAACGCCCGCTCTAGCGGGGAAAATGGCCTTAAAACGATCATTCATTCATTCATAAAATCAGGATCTAAGGGGATCTATCGGGGGTCAAAGTGGGTCGAGGTTTGACCCCGACTAAAGAGGTATTTGCTTTCTTCGCCAAAACGGTCTACGAGAGGAGAGGGGTTTTAACCCCCCCAAAATATATATTTTGGGGGGGTTGGGGGTGGGGTTAACCCCCCAAAAATATATATATTTGTTTAAAGTCTTATGATTACATTAGTATGATTGTACATGCTGCCCCGTCTCCTAGCCACCATTGAAATTGGTTTAAAATACCATGATACTGTTTAAAATACCTTTAGTAGGTGTCGTATATATACTGCTTTATTCTACCAGGTGAGCGCCCAGGGATATTGCCCAGGTATACAGTGCATTCAGAAAGTATTCAGACCCCTTCACTTTTTTCACATTTTGTTATGTTGCGGCCTGAGAATCGTTTAAGTTGATCTTGAAATTTTATGGGAAATCGTTTAAATTCATTTTTCCCTCATCAATCTACACTCAGTACCCCATAATGACAAAGAGAAAACAGGCTTCTAGAAAGTTTTGCAAATTTATTAAAAAGAAAAAACTGAAATATCACATTGACTTAAGTATTCATACCCTTTGCTATGACAATTAAAATTTAGCTCAGGTGCCTCCCATTTCTCTTGATCATCTTTGAGATGTCTCGACACCTTGATTGGAGTCCACCTGTGGTAAATTAAGTTGATTGGACATGATTTGGAAACGCACACACCTGTCTATATCAGGTCTCACAGCTAACAATGCATATCAGAGCAAAAACCAAGCCATGAGGTCGAAGGAACGGCCTGCAGAGCTCAGAGACAGGATTGCGTCGAGGCACAGATCTGGGGAAGCCGACAAAAAAATTCTGCTGCATTGAAGGTTCCCAAGAGCACAGTGGCCTCCATATTCTTAAAGGGAGGATGTTTGGAACAACCCGGACTCTTCCTAGAGCTGGCCGCCCGGCCAAACTGATCAATCAGGGGAGATGGGCCTTGGTAAGAGAGGTGACCAAGAACCCCATGGTCACTCTGGCTGAGCTCCAGAGATCCTGTGTGGAGATGGGAGAAACTTTCAGAAGGACAACCATCACTGCAACACTCCACCGATCTGGGCTTTATGGCAGAGTGGCCAGACGGAAGCCAAACAGTTCAATCTTGGTTTCATCAATCCACAGAATCTTGTTTCTCACAGTTTGAGAGTCCTTTAGGTGCTTTTTTGCAAACTCCAAGCGGGCTTTCATGTGTCTTTCACTGAGGAGAGGCTTCCGTCTGAAAGGACATGTACAGGACAACAGGTTTAGATAACCGGTACAGGACGTGAGGTAATGTTGTCAAGGCCTGATGTTCTACTGAAGGTGGCACAGGAATGTGGAATTTATTGGTTCATCGTTTGTCATTCGACTTTTTTTTTACACAAGTCATTCAAGAACCAGCTGTCCATGCCTGAAGTCAAAAAAATTTAACACTTACATTATTTGCTGACTCGTAACTGGTATCCCCAACCAGGTCATACTATCTTCTTCAACGAAAGTATCAAACAAGCGCGGCTACGCCATTGTTAGACAAAGTCTTGTTTGTTTTTTTCCTGAAGCAATCGAGGCTGCGCTTATACACAGCAGGTTTGTGCATTTCACATTTATGCATGAAGCACACCAAAGAAATCCCGCCTAACATTTTGACCCGTTCATGTTTAGAATCCCATTCGGACCCATTCCTGTTTCCCATTCCCTTATTCGTTATTGTAAATATAATTCATTGGACGTAATCCATGACTCTGCGTGAATAATCCTCTGTGTTTTATTGCGTCTTGTTCAGCCCCGTCATGCTTGTATCACATAGGCTTATTAAAAGCTGATATATTTGCTTATTTCATTTTTATTTTACACCGTATTTGGATTTTATTTTATTACCGACCAGGGACACCAGTAGCGATCTTTTTGGATTTGGATTCTACTTTTTGTGTCAAATTTGTTGATCCCGTGAACGTCATTGTCTGTTCTGTGTTCTTGCTCTTCCACGAGCCTTGATAATGTATAAAAATATAAAATCCAGTATTTTTTTTTATTAAGCAGCTCTTTATCTATATAATAATAGCGTAAGGACTCGACTTTGTTATCCCTTTTACGCCGCACCCAGTGACCCAATGCCCACGGCACGAATGGATTTACGATCTACGAACCGCGCTCTTTGTTTATCACATGCAGACATACTCGAAAAATCTGAATTAGCCGACGTTGGGGCCAAAAAGCATCCGATTAACTGCCGATACGACGCCATCTTACGACGCCATCGTATTGGCGTCTGCTGGGCGAAGGCGAAGCAAGCCATCCGCTGATTGGACAGGCGAAGACAAAAGCAAGCCGTCCACTAAGTGGACAATCCAGAGCATGCATTTGTGCCGGTTTCGGCGATCGTTGTTCATATATGCACTCTTCATTCTCATCTTTCTTCCTAACTCTTACTCGGACAAGCAAATCCCCTCTGCCATCCATAATGGTACACTCTATCCATACACCACATCCTCCCTTCCGTGGATGTTCCATGGGTTTCGGCTAGTTAATATTATTTGTTTATTCATAAAGTAGCACCACAAATGTGTAACATCGCCATCCATGTAGCGACTTATTGATACGGGCCCAACGGAGTGATTCTGTGTATGTCCACACAATACGACATCTTCTTCTTTCACTGGCAACATATTTTGCTCGCAAAAACGTCTGTTTGCAGTTCTGGAATCCAAACCTGTACCTTCACCCGATTATCTACCATTGGAAAGGTAATCATCGATTTACTTGGTTGAAAAAAACCGATGGAATGGTTACGTATTCCGTTTGAACATACGAGAAGATTAGTGGGGAGGAGAGGAGAGACAGGGGAGGGTGTGGGAAGAGGGGAGGGAGAGGTGATTGTGGGGGTTGATAGGGGAGTGGGTGAGGGCGGGGAGTAGGGCAGAGAGGGGAGGGAGGGGATTATGGGAGAGAGATAGAGTGGGTGAGGGAGTAGAGAGGGGGGATCCTATGCCAGCTTTTCCCATCAATTGGGAGGGGTACTCTTCCTAATCATGATTTATATCGTTTTTAGCCCCATTTCTCAATGGTCAAGAATCACTTACAAGTTAAAAAAAAAATTAGTATCCAGATGCGGATCTTCACCAAATTCTCAGGAATTCATCCTTGTCACACACCTAAGCTGTCCACCAAGTTTCGTCCAAATCAGTCCCTAATTTTTTGAGATATCGTGCACACAGACAGGCAAACAGAGAGACAGCAGTGAAAACATAACCTCCGTCCACCTCCGGTGATGAGGGTAATAACCAGTGCTAGTAGAAGCGTCCTCTGGTTCAATGTCCTTCCAGGTTGGATGGCACACAATGATGCATTGCCCTGCATGTGAAACCCAGGATGACAGTTTATATCTCGGTCAAGATTTGAAATTATGCTAGACAGCTCAGAGGGGAGCGTTGGAAAACGCCATAAAATTACATATCAGATCGCTATGATGAGCGATTATGAGGGGATCTGATAGAGACATTTTTGGTAATGAAGAGTTTTTCAACTAATGGACAGCGAGAGGACCCAAGGCCACAGGCTTAGAGTATGGAAGAGGAAGTTTAGGACAGTATTAAGGCAGGGGTCTTTCACTCGGAGAGTAGTTAATGTCTGGAATTGTCTTCCTGGAAATATAGTAACAACAGAAAAAGTAAGTCATATGAAAATGGAATTAGATAGGGATAGAGATGGGGAATTACATCGGGATATAGCGGAGGCGATAGAAGGGCACATGGATATTGGCAGGACTGGAAGATAGATTAGTTATGGATTGGTGATTGTATTCATGTGTAACGAGTAATGTGAATTCTGAGAGGGTCTCATCATAGAGTGAATGTGCTGTCGGTATTTGTTTATTCCTCACCCTACAACCACATTGATCCATAATACAAATGTATGTGTATATATGTATATACATCTATGTGTAGCTAAGAACCACCCTAGTATATACATATATACAACCAATGACTGATATATATATATATATATATATATATATTTTTTTTTTAATATATATTTTATATATATATATATATATATATATATATATATATATATATATATATATATATATATGTATATATGTATATATGTATATGTATATATGTATATATATATATATATATATATATATGTATGTATATAATATATATATATATATATATATATATATATATATATATATATATATATATATATATAATTATATATATATATATATATAATTATATATATATATATATATATATATATATCAGTCACGAACGCTTGGATTCGGAAGAGGGTCAGAAAGCAGTATTCAGGATTGCAAAGCACATAGCGAAAGAGAGGTGTGATGTGATGGGGGTGAGTTGCTTGAAGGATGAAGTGGGACAAATCGTTGTCGACCCAGATGGAATTAAAGGAAGATGGAAAAGATATATGGAAATGCTGTTGAATACAGAGAATGAATGGGATGGCAACATAGAGAGTAACCCAGTTTTAGGACCGGCAGAGAAGATAACTGAGAAGGAAGTTGAGGAAGCGATAAAAGCAATGAAGAGTGGAAAAGCGGGAGGGCCGACGGGAGTTGTGGGAGATATGTTGAAGGCAGCAGGAAGTTGGGGTGTGAAGAGAATGACAGAGATCTGTAATCTGGTGGTGAAAGTAGGCCGCATTCCAGTGGATTGGGAACTGAGTACCCTCGTCCCTCTATACAAGGGGAAAGGTGACCCTCTGGAGTGTGGCTCGTACCGAGCGATAAAGTTATTGGAGCATGGAATGAAGGTATTGGAAAGGGTGTTGGAGAGGAGGATAAGGAAGAAAGTGAAGATCGACGAAATGCAGTTTGGATTTATGCCAGGAAGAGGAACGACAGATGCGCTTTTCATTGTGAGGCAGTTGCAGTAGAAGTACATGGATAAGAGGAAGAAGTTGTTTTTTGGGTTTGTTGATCTGGAAAAAGCATTCGATAGGGTTCCACGCAAAGTATTGACATGGGCATTGAGGGAGTTAGGAGTGGAGGAATGGTTGATCAGAGTAGTGATGGCAATGTACAAAAGAGCGCGCACAGCTGTAAGGACGAAGGACGGGAACAGTGGTGAGTTTGAGGTGAAGTTGGGAGTGCATCAGGGGTCGGTACTAAGTCCACTACTATTTGTAGCTGTGATGGAGGTGCTGGCTCAGAACGTAAAGGAGGGTTTACCGTGGGAGTTGTTGTATGCAGATGATCTGGTGTTGATTGCGGAAAGTATGGATGGACTGAAGGAAAAGATGAACAAGTGGAAGGAATGTATGGAGACAAAAGGTCTGAAGGTGAATATCGGAAAGACGAAGGTGATGGCAAGTGGTAAAGCATGTGGTGAGGTGGAAAGAACTGGGAAGTGGCCGTGTGCTGTGTGCAGGAAGGGTGTCGGAGTGAACTCCATTCAATGTACAATGTGCGCTGAGTGGGTTCATCAAAAATGTAGTGGTCTGAGAGGGTAATTTACCAGTGTGGCAGCTACATTCAAATGTAAGGTGTGCACAGAGGGAGCTGCAGATGGAGGAAAAGTTGAGTTGGATCTGGGAGATGGCGTGAAGCTGGAAGGTGTGAAAACATTTTGCTTCCTCGGAGACATGCTGAATGGAGAAGGTGGATCAGACTCGGCAACGGTTGCTCGAGTGAGATGTGCATGGAAGAAGTTTCGGGAACTGAGTGGCGTGCTGATGAGGAGGAGAGTGTCGCTGAAGCTGAAGGGAAAGGTGTATGCTGCATGTGTGAGAAGTGTTATGATTTATGGGAGCGAGACATGGGTAATGAACGTAGAGCAGCAACGAAGGCTGGAAAGGGTGGAAATGCGAATGGTTCGATGGATGTGCGGAGTATCGTTGAGAGAGAGGAAGACAAATGATGAATTGCCTGTGATTGATGCTGTGAAGAGGAACAGGTTGAGATGGTTTGGTCATGTGTTGAGGAAGGATGAAAGTGGCTGGTTGAGAAGAGTGATGGAAGTTAATGTAGAAGGAAGTAGAGGACGGGGAAGACCGAGAAAGACTTGGCTAAAGATGGTGGAAGAAGAAATGCGGGCAAGGGGGTTAACAAGGAGAGATGCAGAAAATAGGGCAAAATGGAGAAGATTGTCATGGGGACCGCAAGGCTAACCCCCGCTCTAGCAGGGAAAATGGCCTTAAAATGCATGTTGTTGTAGTCACGATGCGACCTTCATATCATCAGTGAAAAAATAATGAATGATCGCATATCATCAGTGGGGAACTATAGATATAGATACATATACATATATATATATATATATATATATATATATATATATATATATATATATATAATTATTTATATATATATAATTATTTATATATATATAATTATATATATATATATATATATATATATATATGTATATATATATATATATATATATATATATATATACACACACACACACATACATACATACATACATACATACATACATACATACATACATACATATATATATATATATATATATATATATATATATATATATATATATATATATATATATATATATATATATATATATATATATATATATATATATACTAAGGTGGTTCTTAGCTCAATAAGGCAAAAACAAAAATTTTGAATTGTCATACTCCACACCTTTAATTTTTTTGGTATTGAGGTAAAACTTCTGCCTGTGAAATATTGTTTGAATACATAAAGTATAGCAGTGGAGAATAAATAATCAACTCCAAACATTTATGGGAGCCAAATATGTGAAATTACAAACTCCGTGTGCAACCCCTAAATTTAGTTCAAATGGCTTAAAATCTCACCACAAGGGGTTTTTCATACATACAAAAAATTCTAAGTGTTAGGAGCTTGACTTTTCTAACTTTCATTTTTAAGAACCACCCTAATATATATTATATATATATATATATATATATATATATATATATATATATATATATATATATATATATATATATACATAAAAAACTTATATTGTAAAATGTTATGTCCAGGTTATATAAAATTTTGTCAAATCTGACCATAACAAATTGATAAGAACATGTTGCTCTTCATGTGTACATATGCTAAAGGTGGGTCAGCAAGATATAATTTTGGACAACGTGTTGCAGGAGTGAGTGAGCAACGAACGTGAGTAAGGAGAAAAGTGTTAAAGGAAGTTTAACACATCGGAAACATTCCCAGTGCACTTAGAGATGAGAGAGAGAGAAGGTAAGACAGAAAGTGGATGAGGTAGCACACCTGCACAGAACGCACCGTGAAGATGTTGGAACGCCTCTTCGACTGTTTGCGGATGGGTGTTGGAGTCCCACAGCTGGCGAGAGGGTCAAGGCGCAGCTCACGCTGGCTGTTGCTCGGTGTAGATGGTACAGATGAAGAGCAGTCATTCAGAACTCCTGCACTTACAACAGCAACACTTCCTCCATTTCCAGTGGGTAGCTGAATCATGGAGAAAGACCTCGTTTTATGTCTTTTGCCACAATCGTTTGCACTTTCTAAAAGTAATCGATCGTCCAGACATAGTGAGAGAAGCAAATTGCAACTTTCAGGCAACATAGCAGAATGGCTTCCAAGTTAATGTGATCACGTGTAACTGCAGATGCCCTGACATTAAAGATCGGGGAACATATGCCATCTAGTGAAGTGCTGGTAAAAACAATTGTGGCCACAGATGTTTTTCACTTTTTTGAAAGGCAGCTCAATTTCTATGGAAATATGATCACAGTGATAAGGTACCAGGAAATAATAAAGACAAGTCAAGGCCATTTGGCCAAACATGCCAGTGCTAGATCCACGCCCCAGCGAGAATGGAAAATAACAGCTAATCACAAACTTGGTCAAGGCACTGTCACACAATGGCCTACTCCTTTCAAAATGCATCAAGGGATCTTAGATGTTCAGAGCCAAACCAATGGTGGCTCAGTCGGTTTTATGTCACCATTCGTCGGGACCACCATCTTTGACCATATGCAATGAAAGGTATGCAGAATTGGAATCATTGTCATTTCCAGTTAGTTTATTTGGATTGTCCTCTGTGGGATGCGGGTGCTGGCTGACCTGGTTGATGTGGACAGCTGGCACGGTGCCAGTCGACGTGCAGGTGTGGCTCGGAGAATTGGGCAGAGACTTGCACTGGCCAATGGACAGTTGCTGCTTTTTGCGCATTGCTACTATTTTCTGGGCCACTGCGCAAAAGACGGGTTAATTCTTAACAAAATCCTGCTATGTTAAATAAGGCAATTCCATGTATGTATGGAAGTTTGTGTGTACATCTGAAAATCGTAGAAAAAAATGGGGAATTCCACATGAAGGAGAAGCAACAGAAAGCAAGGCAGAAGTTTGAAGCTATATCGCCCTCTGCTGGACATTATTCCTCAAGAAAACTTGGTTTTCAAACTTTGTCCTCTATTAATCAAATCCATTTTATAAAGTACCATTTGTTACAAACAATTTGGTTTGGATTTTTGCTGCTACCATCTGAGCACGTGTCTCGTGATGCCTCAGACCCCAGGATCTAATCTCAGATGGAATAGGGGTCTGAGGTTCGAACCTCAGACCCCTATTCCATCGATGCATTGCCTCTTCAAGGTCCTTGCAAATTAGTCTAAAATGTTTCTTCAGGATGAGCCACAAGTCCCAGGACACGGTTTTAGCTGCTTATATGAGAGTTGTTTATAGCATATCTACCAGGGTGAGCCATAAGCCCCAGGAGTAATAACATATTCTCGTAATAACAGTAATACATAATAACAGGAGTAATAATATATTACCGTAACACGATAATTACAAAACCTCCTTAGACATCGAGAGCATACCATACGTATAACGTCCGCCGTTGTCACGGCACAAGATAATTCTTCTCCACGTGCGGTGTGAAAACCGATGCAAAATACTATGTGTTATGTAGCAAAATACCATGTGTAATGGTGCGAAAATACCATGTGTTATGGTGCGAAAATACCATGTGTAATGATGCGAAAACACCAAGTGATATGGTGCGAAAATACCATGTGTTATGTACCAAAATACCATGTGATATGGTGCAAAAAATACCATGCGTTATGGTGCCAAAATACCATGTGTTATGGTGCGAAAATACCATATGTAATGGTGCGAAAATACCATGTGTTATGTCCCAAAATACCATGTGATATGGTGCCAAAATATCATGTGTTATGTCCCAAAATACCATGTGATATGGTGCCAAAATATCATGTGTTATGTCCCAAAATACCATATGTAATGGTGCGAAAATACCAAGTGATATGGTGCGAAAATACCATGTGTTATGTACCAAAATACCATGTGATATGGTGCCAAAATACCATGTGTTATGTCCCAAAATACCATGTGATATGGTGCCAAAATATCATGAATTATGGAGGCAAAATACCATGCGTTAATGCGTTATGGTGCCAAATGCTTCCTAAATGCGTTGTTTCAGTTCATCAAGAGATAACATGCGATGGGCAATACCCCTGGCGTTCTGAAACCTTACCTTTAACGTACTCTCACAGAGCATGGTCACAAGTGGTCAGGTCAGGACAGTGCAGTGGCCATATAAGTTTTGGCGAAGACCTGCCAATCCAATGGTTGGGAAAAATTTGATTGAGGTAATTTCGTACCACACATGCATGATGTGCAGGTGCTCCATCCTGCTGAAAAAAAATCTCATGGGCTTGTCCACATCGTTCAAGTTCAGGTGTGAGTTAATTCTCCGAAATATGCAGATATGACTGCTGGTTGATCGACACTTGTCAAAAAAGTAAGGACCAATGAGGTGGTGGACAGATAGCGTCGCCCAAACCATAACAAGTGGTGGATGGTCTTGCACGTCAACATAATGTGGATTAGCATCACTCCAAAAGTAAACATTGCATGGAGATGAACTGAGGTAAACAGCACACTCATCACTGAACATAACCTTTGACAAGCCTGTGTCTGTCACAAGGTGTCAACCTGTTTTCATGATCTGCATCTGACAATTCAGTAATGACAGTTGGTTGATCTGGATTCATGTGAAAGAAAGTCTTCTTTCATTGCACGACGTAACGATGAATACAAAACACCCAACTCTGCAGAACGGTTCCGTAATGATATTTATGGAGATCTGAGAACGGATGTTTTAATATTTTGAATTCCCAAATCATGAATGTTTGGTCGTCCACTGTGCTTAATGTCGAGTACACTTCCAGTCTGAAATACCTTTTTCCCCCCAAAGATGAAGATTTGTTTTTGATGATGCTGGCTTTCCAAAACGCTTGTCAAAGTCATCTTGCACCTGTTTCATCGTCTTATTTGTGTTTTTCCTCTCGTGGTCTCAGCCTCTCTTCCACTGTAAATGGACTGGTGTCTGCCATCTTGGTTTAATGTATTATTTGTATTATCTGAAAAGAAGAAAGTATAAATACATGATTGTTACGGATTCGTCACTTCCGTCTTTGTGGTTGTCATCCACTTGAAGCATTTTTAGTTTCATGTACTATTATTGTTACTGCTTGAGTGTGAAATGGAGATAACTGTCTTCAAAGGTAAAAAAATAATGTCTCAGAAGGAAAACGAGATAGGTGAGGGGGAAACCGGAAGAAGAAGAAGCGGTGGGCAAGCGGCTCGAGTTAGATCGGGAAAGGAAGGCCTATCTGCTTTGAGGTGTCGAGCGGACGCTGGTGGACATTGGTCACGAGCGAATATTGGTTTCACCGGGAAAGGGATTCCTGTGACAGTGTCGTTATTGCTGTGGCAAATAAACCTGCGAAATGGGTTTTGCTGTTGGTTCCGAAAGTGAATCATCGCTGGAGAGCAGGTACGCCTCCATTACGGGCCCATCCGCCATTTCACCTCGCACCAGCCATTTCACCTCGCACCAGCCATTTCACCTCGCACCAGCCATTCGCCTGTTCCCGTGTGTGTCGTGGATTTTGCTTGGAAACTCACGGTTCTTCGCGGTTCTCCCCTTGGGAACTGCTGCTCATTCAACATCATTGTCTGGTGAACCGAAGGTGTGAATTCCCAGTCGCCTTTTGGGTGAACTTTTACCGGACCGACGTCGGCCCGACCTCTCACCCAGCGGCTCTTCTCCAGCGTCAACTGTCAGCCATCCTGGGTTCAGGTCTCAGTACGACCTTTTTTCTTGTGATCACCAGAGCGTGGATCGACTTTGGCCTGGTGTCGTGACAGTGACTTTGGGGGTGTTACAGTTCGCTCACGTGGAGTACCGTGAGTTATTGAGTTAAGAAACTGGTGGTACCATCATCGGAATTATATGGTGTTTGCTGTGCAATTGAGGTTTTCTTTTACTTGTGCAAGTTATTATTGTGCGATTTTAATACAATACTTGGGTTTTGCATCGTTTGATTGGTGTGGTTTCACCATTGGTCATTGGCACACATAATAGCATATCTTTCTGCCGTGACTCCTTTCGGGGCTCGGAGGTACACCGTGACCAGGGTTTGGGGAGGAGCATGTAACAGAAATTGGGGGCTCGTCCGGGATTGAATTCCCTAACATTCCCCAAATTCCCAAATTTGGAATTTTCTAACATTCCCAAATTTGTATTTCTGAAAATTTGGAATTTTTGGTGTGAAGGTTAACAGGTGCGAACTAATAGTCACCATGGTGTTTGAAGTAGAAAAGTTTGCGACGTCCCCTAGCGAGGCACAGTTCCAGGCGTTAAAAAGATCGGAACTAATGATATTGGCCAAATATTGTAACTTGGAGGTCTGAGTTAGTATGAAGAAAGCAGAGATTCAGACATTGGTGGTAGAATCTCTAGTGGGACAAGCAACATGGGAAGAGGTAGCCTTGGAATTGGTTACCAGAGGAAAAAGGAAATATGGAGCTCCGGAAAATGGAGATGCAACTGCAGAGCAAGGAAAGGTTAAAAGAGTTGGAATGGAAAGCAGAAAAGGAAAGAGCAGAACAGGAACGAGAACTCGAGGAGAGAAGAGCCGAGGAAAGAGCAGAGGAAAGGAAAGCAGAAAAGGAACTCGAGGAGAAGAGCAGAGGAAAGGAGAGCCGAAAGGGAGTTAAAGGAACGGGGCATGGAGTATCAGAGGGAACTTAAACTCAAGGAGCTTGAATTACTGGGGGAACGGAGAGAAGTAGTATCCATGCCGGCTAGTTCGACAACCAGTCAGAACTCTTGGGATGTTGGTAGGCATGTGAGGATGGTTCCACCCTTCAATGAAAAGGAGGTAGCCAAGTTCTTTTTACACTTTGAGAAGGTGGCTCAAATGTTGAAATGGCCTGTTGAAATGGCCATGGACTATGTTAGTACAAAGTGTTCTGGTGGGTAAAGCTCAAGATATATATTCGGCTTTACCGATTGACCAATGTGCAGATTATGAGATAGTGAAGAAAGCCATTCTCAAAGCCTATGAATTGGTCCCTGACACTTACCGACAAAAATTTAGGAATGCCAGGAAGAGGGAGAGTGAGACCCATGTGGAGTTTGCCAGAATGAAGGAAACTATGTTTGATAGGTGGTGTGACTCAAAGGAGATTGGGAAAGACTTCAACCGTTTACGACAATTGATATTGGTGGAGGAATTTAAACTGTGTCCACGTGGACATTAAAGTGCATCTGGATGAAAAAAAGGTACCGGAGTTGTATGAGGCAGCAACAGTGGCCGATGATTATGCCTTGACCCACAGGATGGGGTTCTACAAACCTAACTTCCCGCCTAGAGTTAGCCAGGGGAGTTACGGTAAATCAGGTTCGGAGAACAAATTTTCATGAAGGCGGCCCAGAGAGGACTATGGGGAAAAATCTGATACCTCGACTTTTAGGGAACAGAAGACTGCAGTTCCAAGGCAGACCTATCTTCCGGGGGGCACGAGGCAGACCACGAGTTTTTCCTCCGGGCCTACTTGCGCTTTTTGCAAGAAACCTGGGCATTTGATGTCCCAATGTTACGCCCTGAAAAGGAAAAATCAGGATCAGAGTCAGGCTAGTACAACTCCGAATGCGTTGGCCAATGCGAGAATTCGTTCTTGGAGGACAGTGCCTTGTGAAGGTTCCCGTGCCAAAGTTACGGCATCACAGAACGACCTTGTCCAAGAGGGTTACAAACCTTTTATTTCCGAAGGGTTTGTGTCACTGGATGGAGACTTAACTAACCAGAGACCTGTTAGGGCATTGAGGGACACAGGAGCACATCAATCTTTGATGCTTGAGGGCATTTTGCCATTGTCGGAGAAGACGGCAACGGGGGTTAGTGTTCTCTTACAGGGGGCTGGTGGCTATGTTAAAGCTCCTCTTCATGTCATCCATTTAAAGTCTGAGTTGGTGTCAGGACCGGTCACTGTGGGGTTACAAGCCACTCTTCCTGAAGAGGGAATCTCTTTTATTATCAGGAATGATTTGGCCGGGGGTCGAGTTTCTGGTAATCCGATGTTGGTTGAAAAGCCCAGTATGGAAAATAACACAGCACAGTTAGAGCAGGAGATTCCGGGTATCTTTCCATCCTGTGCAGTGACTTGTGCTATGGGTAGGAAGTGCTCTGAAGAGAAGGAGAAGGAAGGTGATGTGGATTTGCATTCCATAGAGATATTGGAGGAAAAGTCTGGAAGAGGTAATAGGAAAGGGAGTGACATCAAGGAACCTAAGGAAAAGGTGGCATCTGGACCAAAAGAGAAAATGGAGTGTCCGTCGGAGACATCTGGGAACGAGGCTGAACAAACGGTGCTTGTCCGAAAGAGACTTGTTGAAGAACAACACAGAGATTCGGAGCTCTGGAGTTTGAGTGGTAAAGCCATTACAGAGGAAGAGGCTATGAAGGTACCTGTTGGTTACTTCATGAAAGGGGAAATACTCATGAGAAAATGGAGACCACCGGAGGTGCCAGCAAATGACGAGTGGAAAGTTCATTACCAAATTGTGGTGCCACCGCCGTACCGGAAGGAGATATTGAGTTTGGCACATGAGACACCTTTGGTCGGGCACCTTGGAGTGAACAAGACACGTGACAGAATTTTGGTACATTTTTTCTGGCCAGGATTGTGACGTGATGTCGCGGAGTTCTGTAAATCTTGCCATTCTTGCCAGCTGGTGGGAAAACCTAATCAGAAAGTCCCTTCTGCACCTTTAAAACCAATTCCAGCTTTTGAAGAGTCATTCAGCCGTGTCATTATTGACTGTGTAGGCCCTTTACCTAAAACTAAGGCTGGACATCAGTATTTGCTGACCATCATGTGCGCTTCCACGAGATTCCCAGAAGCGGTGCCTCTTAGGAAAATGACTGCGGCAGTTATTGTGAAGGCCTTGATTAAATTTTTCACTTTGGTTGGCCTACCTAAGGTCATCCAGTCTGATCAGGGTTCCAATTTCATGTCAACGCTTTTTCAGCATGTGGTACACCTGTTGGGAGTGGAGCAAGTAAGATCAAGTACTTACCATCCCGAGAGTCAAGGGGCCTTGGAAAGGTTTCACCAGACATTAAAGAATATGATCAGAACGTACTGTTTTGAATGTGACAAGGATTGGGATGAGGGAATATCCTTATTGTTGTTTGCTACGAGGGAATCTGTTCAGGAGTCATTGGGATTCAGTCCTTTTAAACTTGTGTTTGGACACGCAGTTCGAGGACCATTGAAATTTGTGAAGGAACAGTGGCTACAGGAGTCGCAGTCAACAGTGGGAGAGTATGTGTCAACGGGTAGGCACAGATTGGCAAAGGCTTGTGAAGTTGCGAGAGGAAACTTGAAAGTGACACAGGATAAAATGAAAGTGAGACATGACAAGAAATCTCAGATAAGAAATTTCAGTCCTGAGGACCGGGTGTTAGTGTTGCTTCCTGTTCCAGGTCAGCCACTACGGGCTAGGTATTTTTGTCCCTATGCAATCGAAAGGAGGGTTAATGAAACAGATTATGTGGTGACAACTCCTGACTGACGGAAAAAGCGGCAGTTGTGTCAGGTCAACCGACTGAAAAAAATATTATGAGAGGAAGCCTAAACAAAAAATGGGTCCTGTCTCACCTGTCGTGCCTATAGTCGGGGTGCAAGAGAATCCAGAGTTAAAAGTCTTCACCGATCACAATCCCTTAACCTTCATTCAAAAAATGAAAAATAAGAATCAGAGGTTGAAGAGATGGAGTTTGTCTTTGCAGGAGTTCAACTTGGAAATTGAGCATGTAAAGGGCAGGGACAATGTCGTTGCCAATGCTTTATCCAGAGAGAACTAACTTTGAAAATTCCTGTAGGTTGTTTGGAAGTTGTGTTGCTTTCTTCTGGGGAATATTAATTATTGTTGCTCACGTGAGTTGATCAGCCATAGGTTGATTGGTAGTGTTTGGGTGTGAGTTTTACTTTTGTTTGTTAAAGAGGGTTTCTGCATGAAAAGAAAGTTTTCACTATGTTCAAACTTTCTTTCTTGAGGGTGGGGAGTGTTACGGATTCGTCACTTCCATCTTTGTGGTTGTCGTCCACTTGAAGCATTTTTAGTTTCATGTACTATTATTGTTACCGTTTGAGTGTGAAATGGAGATAACTGTCTTCAAAGGTAAAAATAATGTCTCAGAAGGAAAACGAGATGAGTGAGGGTGAAACCAAAAGAAGAAGAAGCGGCGGGCGAGCAGATCGAGTGAGATCGGGAAAGGAAGGCCCATCTGCTTCGAGGTGTCGAGCGGACGCTGGTGGACATTGGTCACGAGTGAATATTGGTTTCCCCGGGAAAGGGATTCCTGTGACAGTGTCGTTATTGCTGTGACAAATAAACCTGCGAGACGGGTTTTGCTGTTGGTTCCGAAAGTGAATCATCGCTGGAGAGCAGGTACGCCTCCATTACGGGCCCGTCCGCCATTTCATAGCCATTTCACCTCGCACCAGCCATTTGCCTGGTTCCCGTGTGTGTCGTGGATTTCGCTTGGAAACTCGCGGTTCTTCGCGGTTCTCCGCTTGAGAACTGCTGCTCGTTCATGTCAGCGTCATTGTCTGGTGAACCGAAGGTGTGAATTCCCAGTCGCCTTTTGGGTGAACTTTTACCGGACCGACGTCGGCCCGACCTCTCAACCTGCGGCTCTTCTGCAGCGTCGACTGTCAGCCATCCTGGGTTCAGGTCTCAGTACGACCTTTTTTCTTGTGATCACCGGAGCATGGATAGACTTTGGCCTGGTGTCGTGACAGTGACTTTGGGGGTGTTACAGTTCGCTCACGTGGAGTACCGTGAGTTATTGAGTTAAGAAACTGGTGGTACCATCATAGGAATTATATGGTGTTTGCTGTGCAATTGAGGTTTTCTTGTACTTGCGCAAGTTGTTATTATTGTGCGATTTTAATACAATACTTGGGTTTTGTATCGATTGATTGGTGTGGTTTCACCATTGGTCATTGGCACACATAATAGCACATCTTTCTGCCGTGACTCCTTTCGGGGCTCGGAGGTACACCGTGACCGGGGTTTGGGGAGGAGCACGTAACAGAAATATAAATAAATCTTGTATAAATAGGCAGGGAAAACTGTGTCCTCGGACTTATGAATCGCCCTACTGATGTAGATCGTTCTCCTTCCTGTGTTACAAGCACATGCTCTCCATGACCCTTACATTGCTGTATGGAATAAAAAAGTATAAAAAGGAATTAAAGTTGAAAAACACTTAGGTGTAGCCAAAGAAGACAAAGACAACCAATGACAAATACTTTGTAAGAGGTGATGATCGATGCTGTGTGAACCCACTAGCTACAACACAATCTACCGAAGATTTTAATGATGTGGCCATATTTATTCTCTCCCGATTGATAATTTCTGGTTTTAGTAATGAAAGATACCAGGTAATAATGAGAAAAATGTCAGTGAAAGAGATGCTTATTATTATTATTATTATTTTGTACATATTCAAGGCTCGTGCATGAGCTAGCACACTGAACGGAGGATGTAACAGACAAGCATAGGGGCAATACCCCTGGCACTCTCCTGGTAGGATAAACAGTATACTGCACTGACTAAATGTATTTTAAACCAATTTGAATGGTTGCTCGAAGATAGGGCAGCATGTGGACTCATACCAACATAATCATGACTTTAAACAAACAAACAAAAAAATACCTATTTTGGGGGGGGAAACCCAACCACCCCCACCCCATATACCTCCTCAGACCCCAATTTTTCCAATGCTTTGAACAAACATTGTTACATCACGGATGATGAAGGTTGTTGTGAAGTTTCATCAAAATTGTGTGTGCAGGTTCTGAGAAAAAAAGCAAATACCTATTTTGGGGGGCAAGCCCCCCCATAGACCACCTTCGACCCCGATTTTTTTACATTCCAGGAACAAACTTTGGTACAACACGGGTGATTATGGTTGTGGTAAAGTTTCATCAGAATTGCATGTGTAGTTTCTGAGAAGAAAGCAAATACATATTTTGAGGGGGAACCCCCTCCACTCCCCCTTCAAAATATGTGGTCAATGGACTTGTCCACAAATATATGTGCAGTAGATTCCCAAAGGGGATTATTTTTTTAATGCCGTGAACAAATGTTGGTACATCACGGGTGGTGAAGGTTGTGGTGAAGTGTCATCAAAATAATGTGTGTAGTTTCAGAGAAGAAAGCAAATATCTATTTTGGGGGGGTCAAACCTGGACCCACTTTGACCCCCCATACACTCCCAAAGGGGCCGATTTTTTTTTTAGTGCCTTAAACAAACTTCGGTACATCACGGGTGATGAAAGTTGTGGTCAAGTTTCATTGAAATAGTGTGTGTAGTTTCAGAGGAAAAAGCAAATTCCTATTTTGGGAGATCAAACCTGGATGCACTTTGACCCCCGGTAGACCCCTTTCGACCACAAATTTTTTTTATGCCGTGAGCAAACTTCAGTCACAACACAACAAATATAATTTGTGCCAAATTTGGCTGCAAACTCATCAGCGGTTTCGGAGAAGAAGTTTCAAGTGTTTTTACGGACTGACAGACTGACGGACTGACAGACGGATGGACGACGCGCTATCGCATAAGCTCCCCTGAACTTCATTCCGGGTGAGATAAAAAAGAGGATGCAAAATACGCATGCATGGAGAAGGAAACTCCAAAGAGGAAAAATTGGAGGGTTCGGAGGAGTTAACGTGGGTAAAAAAAAGGTCATGGTTTTGTATTGGGGACAATCTGTGATGGTGGT
Organism: Myxine glutinosa; assembly: GCF_964187855.1. Taxonomy (NCBI): domain Eukaryota; kingdom Metazoa; phylum Chordata; class Myxini; order Myxiniformes; family Myxinidae; genus Myxine; species Myxine glutinosa. The sequence goes on along the minus strand of NC_136266.1, from coordinate 22,840,331 downwards.
GAACAGCTGGCTTGAAGATCTAAAGGAAGAATGAGATTGAAGAGGATGTGGAAGTTGGCTCCACGGGTGAGAAAAAAGGAACAAATGAGTGGAGGTGAGCAGTGATCCTGAATTCAGGTAGTTTCACCAGAAGAGGGTGGATGGTGCACCACGTGAGTCATGCAGACACCTGGGGGGGGGGAGGGACAAAGCACAGAAAGATCAGAGAGTGCAAGGCCAGAAAGGAGGTGGTAGAAGACAGAGAGACAACTGACCTGTCTGTGAGGGTGAAGTGATGAGCACTCAGTTCTTCAGTGTGGAAGACTCCAATCATATTTAAGGTCTTGGTTTCCATGGTATCAAGATGAGCAAGATGTGAGGCAGGAGAGCCAGCCCAGATGGAGAGCATTACTCCATCAAACTGCGGATGAAAGCCTTGAGGTGGATCGGACTTCAGGTGTGCAAACTTCAGACTTTGTATGACGGAGGATGCCCAGTCGGCGGATGTCTTTGGAGGCCAACTTTGAAATGTGGTTTGCCCAATAAATATTGTAGCTCAAAGTGAGGCCCAGAAATTTGGTAGTTATTGGAAAGAACGTCACAACACATCATTTTCTCTTTGTCGAAACAAACATTTGGATTTGCAGAGGTTCTCAAACAAAATAGCCATCACCGTAATCATCATGTGCAGAACGTTGTTGCGGTCGAAGCAGTTTCTTGGCTGAGGTTACAATCCTGGCCAGATCATCATTCCAACATGTGCAGGAATTTGTAATTTGCTCAGGGTGTTGGAGATAGCTCCCCTTTCCCTCATGACGGTCACTGTGGGATTTTTAATGTCCACCAACTAAAACGAGCAGATGAGACGCCCAGTGTAACATCTATCGGAGGAATGAGTGACAGTTTATAGATGGGCTGAGATTCAAACCCAGGCTAGAACTTTATGGTTAAACTGCCAAAATCAAGACTCTCCATTTACCTTCACTCTTTCATTCCTCTTTACTCCCACCTCTGGAACAAACTCCCTCACTCTCTTCAATCCCACTCCTCCCTCCAGGGCTTTAAAACAGCTGTTCACCACCATCTCTTATCTTCCCCCATCCAAAACCTTGATCTTTTCTACCCCCGTTAATTCACCCTAGATCCACTTTTTTGAAATACCGACTTCTTTCCTGGAAGTCCTTGCAGTGTCCATGTGTTTTTTACCTTTCCCAACCCTCCCACGCCTCCTCCCCCCAAGCCCTCTCCCTCCCACAGATCTCCCGATGTCCCTGCTCCCTTTATCATATGTTTTATGTGTCAGTTTGTCTTTTTGTGATCAGTGTTAGCTCTTACACGAGCCTCGATCTTGTATACAAAAAAGAAAAAAGAAAAGGTAGCGCAAAGGTGAGTACGCACACCTCTGGGCTACCCTGCCAGCCAAAATCGAACAAGAGAGAAGTCAATGTCATGCAATCACAAATCCCCACACTTCCCACCCAAAACAAGGTTGAAATATGGCAAAAGGTTCCACCAGGAATGACCAAATATCAAATTTTCGGTTAGGTTTTTCCTGTTTTGAACTCTGTCACCTTAAGTCCTCACCTCCTCGAGCATGAATCCGGGGGTCAAATCCAACAAAAATCATGACATATTTAATGTGCTCTCCAATGTTAACCACACATTCAAAGTTTCCAGATGGGGCAGCTCATGGGGCAGCAAACTATGGATTCACAGCGGGGCAACTATTTGACACTAAGCAAGGGAATGAAAGAACAGGACGAGAATGAGAGAGAAAGACAGAGAGAGGTAGTGAGAGAGGACAGAAAGAAACAGCAACCTGGAGGTAAGAAGGTTGCTGGATTAAGTAGTGTTAATGGGGATAGAAAGGGTCGTGCGTAAAGAAGGTAGACGACATGAGATGGTGGTGCACCACCTGCTTGAGGCCTGTTTTCATCTAAAAAAGAAAAGAAAGTTAAACAAGATGAGGAGGAGAGAGTGGGATGGTGCAATGGCTCCACAGGTGAGGGAAATGATGAATAACAGAGTGGAGGTCAACCTGTATCAACCTGTATTTTGGAAGTTTAAACCAAGAGCGGGTTAGTGGGATAATTCCACGTCACATTGTAGGTTTCATGGTCAGATGTTATAGTTGCTGGTAAGATAAACAGCTATACCCATGTTGTCACCACAATAAGTGTGTTGCATGTTGGAAAAACCAAAACACCGCCCAAGCATCCCGACTAAGCCTGTAGCTCCATTTTGGACCAGCAGACGACGCACCGTCCTGGAAAACCCGCTCCACATTGAGGCCGTAGGTGGCACACGTCTCATAGTATGTGCAGCGCTTCAGGTCGTTGGAAAGTTTCCTCGCGCGTGCATCGTCGATGGCACGAGGGTTGGCAGCGCTGATGGCATCTAGAGGGTAGTGACGGGTGAGAGGGAGGTGTTAGACAGAGGCGATAGGAAGGGATAACAAAAATGGGAGGAACAATTTGTTGGAATTGAGATGAACACGTCGATGGGGTTCAAGTCTTATAAGAGAGAATCAACATGTAGAGGAAAGGATATTTTTCTCATCAAGTCAATATGTAACATCCCTGTCCGAGCATTTCCATAACATCCCCACCTGCACCTTCTGCCCCGTCTCCCAGGCCACCTTTCCGAGCTTCAGGTTGGGAGACAGATATGTATATATATACACTTGTATGCAAGATCGAGGCTCGTGTAAGAGCTAACATTAATCACAAAAAAACAAACTGACAAAACATAAGATAAAGGGAGCGGGAGACAAGATGGGGAGAGAGGGGGAAGCACAAAAGTACAACAGCAGAGAACAGAGACATCGGGAGATCTGTGGGAGGGAGAGGGCTTGGGGGGAGGAGACATGGGAAGGGGGGAGGAGACATGGGAAGGGGGGAGGATCAGGTAAAGACAACACGAAAAGGTGACAATCTGACATATAAAGGAGTGTGCCTGCGTCCGTGTCCGTGTCCGTGCGTGCATGCGCCCGGCCGACGACGGGCCTTATATTCTCGTAATCTTTAAAAAGAGATCCATAAAGATAAGCATAATAACCACAATGGGCTTGTCCATATGTTTTGGCTTAATCGAATTTTTTTTCTACTTGTAATTCCATTTTTAACTCTTCCATCAAATCATACGTGCACTACACCTGTACGAGTCCCGACACACTAGCCCACAAAACACTACAAAGTGAAATAATGCATTATTCTTGTCCTGCTTTTCAATATCTTTAGGATACATAATTAATCGAGGCTGACGGAAGAGCGAGGTGACAGAAGGTAAATAGAGATTTATTTTATATTTTTATTTTCTACGAAATTGAGGCTGATGGAAGAGGGGTAAAAGCAACGCACTGACAGTGGGGTAATGGGGGCAACAAGCGGGGAAATTAAAAATGGCGGGAAACAGTAACAGATCTTAATGAGCCTCCAAAGAGCACATGGCCTGGACAAGGACATATGACCAAGTCCAAAATGACAAGTTGAGGTACTCAATGACATCTGTCGATGCATTGCATTAACAACCAAGACGGAGCATTTAACATTGCACAGCCTTACTGGGGTACATAAAATATCATCATCATCATACTAAAATACGCCATTTCGTGTCTGTCTGTCTGTCTGTCTGATGAATTTTTGACGCCAATACATTCCATCCTTACTTACTTATCCAATCTCAAACAAACTTGACAGGATGACGAAGGGTTACATAATGAAGGTTGTAGCGCATTCATTTGCCCCCCTACCCAAGGGGGTTTTCTCCCCCGAGCGGGTTTTCCCCGCCATTGCCGTCAACGGGTTGTGTGTTGAGGTGTATATCCGTATTAAGTAAGCTTTATCGTGGCGTTTTTCCAAGGCCGCTTCGAATAACAAAACTAACGATATAACAGCATAATATTAATGCTATTACAAAACAATATCAATACCAATAATATCCAACCTCCCCAAGGTGTTTTTCCGGCGAGTAAACTTATATAAATAGCTTATCATGGCGTTTTTGTGGGAGCAACGGCCTCTACCAGCAGTAATGAATAATATTATGAACCACAAACACGTATGCTTAGCTTTTTAAACAGTCGCTAATGCTGTTGATAACACTAAATGAAGAAATGTGGAGAAATCCCGACATCAGTGAACTAAGTTTTACTTGCAGAACTGAGCGAAGATCTACTGTAGTCTATAGAACCCACAAACATTGGGTTAATAACATGGCCCTTTATGCCGCTACCGTGGCTTTTTCGTCGCGAACTTTTGAAACTCGCTCCTGCTGTTTAACACTAAACTGTAAGGGAGAAGCTCAGGTTGTGCTCATTTACCAAGCAGCTAGATAGCGCTTGCCAAGCCAGCCGTTCCTGAACGGTTTTAAACAGAGTGCTTGCTCGAATGTTTAAACCACTTGGCGATCTCTCCACGAGAAACTTGGTAAATGAACACATGCCCAATGTTCTTGATGCCCGAGCATAGATCGACTGTAATCTATATACCACAAAGAGGAATGACCCTTCTTGCCGCTCCCGTAGTGTGCAGGTGTACTAGCATATTAAATGCAAAATGTATAACCCTATTTCATTGCGGCACAAAGTCGCATGCACTTGATGAAAAAAAAAAAAGAATGCCTTAAATTGAAGGACATAGATTAGGCCTACAGTAGATCTCATTGTGGACAAACAGAAACACAAGAATGAATGGGCATGGCCAACTCGGCCAGAATCCACATTCAGGTTATAAAATCAACTCACGGTTAAATTACATGAATAAATGTGATTGTTTAAACAGGTCATATTTATCAAACTGTGACGAAAGCCAGTCGGGCACGCTAATCGGGCCCGCAGGCCTCGACCAGACAGCTCAAAACGTGATTTTGCCCACCCGGACAGGCTAGGCGAGCCCATGGTTTGAGGTTGGGCTGCAAGGCCTAAGAAAAATGCTGAGAACATTATGTTGAAACAGAATTTACTGTAGTTGCAGATGCTGCACTGAATATGTGCATTCTTCACGTGTTATGATCAAATGTGGTCAAATCTGCTCCAACTTCATCAACTGCAGAGGGTCGCCGGGGTATACAGATTGCATTACATCGGAAACTGGAATGTCACTCGGTAGAGCAGGTACCTCCGCCAGTCTGAACAGGTAGGGAGAGGGGCTGGGTGTGGGAGGTGCGGTTGGGTAGTGGTGGGTGCAACGACATGGCAGTGCACTGTCTGTTTGAAGCCCAGGAGAGAAGAGTATGATTGAAAAGCCTCAGCAAGGCAGCTTCACAATTGGGAGAAAAGAGGAACAAACGAGTAGAGGTGGGAGAACAGTCTGGAATTTGGGAGTTTAACCAGGAGCCCTTGGAACACAGTATCGATGGGGAGAGATGGGCGGATGAGATAGTAGAGCTGCCAAGACCAAAGGAGAGACGGACACAGACCTTTCTATGATGTGAGCAACAGGCCTTGCGCTTCATCCTCATCAGAGAATGCGCCAATAATGTGGAGAGCTTTAGATTCCACAAAATCCATGAGAGACAGATGGGAGCCCTTCGACCTGTCACCTCTTATATTTTTCCCAACAAATCCAGGTTCCTCTGTTCCAATCTCTCAACCGGATTCCTTACCTTAAATATTTCAGTAGGGTCACCATCAATTTCTGCTCCTTTGTAATGTAAATGACCCTGTCTTTCCTAACCTTTCCATATAATTAAGCCTGTCCTTCGCAATACAACCTTCCTGTCACGTTGTTCTGAACTCCATTGTGTGCTCCAAATAATTCATATTCCATGATGTTATGTAGCTCTGTTATCACTACCTGTTTTTCAACCCTAAAACATATCACCATTAAATCTTACGCAGGCCTAAACCACCATTACATGGTGTCTAACTCATTTGCAACTGCTTACATTTCACCTTCGCTTTTCACCTTTTACATTTCACCTGAACATTAATCTGATATAACTGAAATATTGCAACAATCTCTCAGGGAATGAGCATGGAGGATACGTGGGGATATGATGTCATGGAAGGGATGGGGTAATGCTGGCATGTTCCAGACATTAAGTTATACAGGGTTATGGTATCTCTTGTATGAAAGCTGTGAAGGTTGAAATCTATATATAATGGAGCAAATTTAGTATGAGTATATGGATGTGTGTGACGTATGTATGTGTTTGTATGTATGTATGTATGTATGTATGTATTTATGTATGTGTGTGATGCATGTATGTATGTATTTATGTGTGTGTAATGTATGTGTGTATGTATGTACTTATGTATGTGTGTGACGTATATATGTGTGTGATGTATGTATGTATATGTGTGTGTGTGATGCATGTATGTATGTATGTATATATGTATTTATATATGTGTGTGACATATGTATGTATGTGATGTACATATGTATATGTGTGTGTGACGTATGTATGTATGTATTTATGTGTGTGTAATGTATGTATGTATGTATGTTTGTATGTATGTACTTATGTATGTGTGTGACGTATATATGTGTGTGATGTATGTATGTATATGTGTGTGTGTGATGCATGTATATGTGTGTGTGTGATGCATGTATGTATGTATGTATGTATGTATGTATGTATATATGAATTTATATATGTGTGTGACATATGTATGTATGTGATGTACGTATGTATATGTGTGTGTGTGACGTATGTATGTATTTATGTGTGTGTGATGTATGTATGTATGTATGTATGTATGTATGTACTTATGTATGTGTGTGAAGTATATATGTGTGTGATGTATGTATGTGTGTGTGTGATGTGTGTGTGTGTGTGTGTATGTGCATGTATGTATGTATGTGTGTCACATATGTATGTATGTGACACATGTATGTATGTATGTATGCATATGACAATGTGACATGCATGTATTATGTATGTATGTATGTATGTATGTGTGTGACACATGTATGTATGTATGTATGTGTGTGTGTGATGTATGTATGTGATGTACGTATGTATGTGTGTATGTATGTATATGTGCATGTGTGATATGTGTGATGTGTGTGGTGTGTATGATGTGTGTGATGTGTGTGTGATGTGTGTGGTGTGTGTGGTGTGTGTGATGTGTGTGATGTGTGTGGTGTGTGTGGTGTGTGTGTGTGGTGTGTGTGGTGTGTGTGATGTGTGTGATGTGTGTGATGTGTGTGTTGTGTGTGTTGTGTGTGTGTGTGCGAGTGTTTGTGTTATAACCACTGCTGCCGCTCGATAATTGTATGAACAGTAAATTGTACAAACTCAACACCTCTCACCCACAGGCATTTCTCGTATATCCGATATTTCCACGAATCCGATTTGCATTCAGAAACAGAACAATTGTGGTTCACCATTTTGAAATTGCCAATCTTTCGTCTAAATGCTGAAAATTATGTTTGGTCTAAAAAGTAAATTTGAATTGCAGTTTTTGCGCTGGCGACGGCAGATTAAAAGTGTCCGGTGAGCGGAATCAAGTCACTGAAAGCGTGTGCGTGAAAGGCCTCGTTAGCATTCATACATCATTTAGAAAGTCTCGTATAACGGACATTTTGTCTTCCTTTTCCTGCTGCCTGGATCAAGGCAAGTGCAATTTCCTTTGCTCGACAAACTATTACTGGAACAGCTACAAGGGTTGTAAGGAAAAGTCATTTTCAGCTCTTCAGAAGATCATTGTGAACTCGGTTTTTAAATCTCGAACATCTGCATCGGTGTTTATAACTACAAATGTTTTTTTTTTTTTTTTCTTCAAGCAATAGGATTGTATAATTTTCATAAATTCACATTTCTCAGCCATTATGCGCCTATTATATTTTCTATTGATACTTGGGTGATAAACACAGACCCTACTCCACGAGATAGATACATCATTATTAAAGAGTTATATGGCCGGTGAGCTTGAGTCTTCTTCTTCCTTGCATATATTGTTTTTTAATAACCCCAATTTTTTCAACCTCGTTGGTTCAGCCAGGGGGAACATTTTGGGCCAAAGTATTTCTGGAACCAGCAGGTCAGGCCTGATCTTTTGACGTTTGACTGAAGCTGGCTGGAATTTTTAAGTTGTGGAGGGTGCTGGCATTACCTCACCTATTACTTGTGACATACACCGTAGGATCTTTAACATCCACCAATGCCCCCATTGCTGGCAGGAAAGTCCTCTGGCTTCATGTCCAGCCAATGCACAGCACACACATTGATGCATCGCCTGCTTGCTAAACAACAGGGTGATAGATAATGGCTGGGTCTGGATTCAAACCCAGGATAAGCATCTCAAAGGTGAGTGCACATACATCGAGGTTGTCATGCCAGTCCCATACAGCAAGATGGAGCAGATGGTCTCTGCTCCCATTAAATAATTAAATAATCCCTAAAATGTATTGCCATTAATTTTCGTTTTTACTACCCCCCCCCTCGGCCCCCCCCCCCCCCACTCCCCACTCCAACCTCTCCCCCCCAATAAACCTTTTCTATAATTTAGGGAATTAATAGTATCTATTGTGTCCACTATTCATAGCCTGGAGGGTGTTACTGTCTGTGGGCCTTGTTCATCAGACGTTTTATCTCGTTCCCTCTTCACTTCACACACTTCATGGTGACTTGTAAAATATAACAAATGGAGAATTGTTTCTTTGCATGGTTGTTGCACGACATTAGAGCAGCCACTTTATCTGCAATGCGACTTGATATATAACCACCTTTAGAGGCCATTTTTCCCCGCAAAGCGGGGGTTGGCCTTTTTCGGGAACCATGGTTGTTGTTGTTTTTTGGTCCCCTTTTTGAAGCAATGTTTTACGGCCGGATGCCCTTCCTGACGCCAACCCTTTTTGCCGCCTTTAACGACAAACAGGGAATTACCAGTGAACTGGTACTCAATTAGCCGACCTCGGAAGGATGACAGGCTGAGTCAACCCCCCTGGCGTTAATTCAGCGATCGACCGGGTTTCGAACCCAGGATCCTAGGATCCTAAGCCGGCACCCTAGCCGCTAGCCCAACACCAGGGTATTTGCGACTTGATATACACTCGCAAAATTTGATGATCATGGATAGACAAAATTAAATGCCCAAAACTATTGTGAGCACTCTGTTTCAGGGGTTTCAAAGTAGGTGGACAGTTGCATGAGACTAGAAGCTCGTATTTATTTTTTCAATTGGAAGTTAATGATTTAAATGTATGGGAGAGGGACACTTGTGTTTCTGATAGTGGTTTTGTAGATATTAAGCACAGGGTTCTTCATGTAGCATTATAAGTGGGGCCCGTGATGACAACATTGTACATACGAGAAGTACCTGCTCCCTGAGGGAGCGATCAGGGGATGGAGGAGGATCATGTCATGTCACACACACACACAGAGACACACACACACACACACAAACACACACACACAAACACACACACGTTTCTCCTTTTACCAATATATGCAAAAATCGAGTATAATCTTTCTTGTAGCCACTGAACCAAATACACAATATATTTATAACAGTACTCACAGCCCATACAACACCCACTGCCACCCCCCAGATATGATTAATAGTAAATATCATCATTTTACCCTATGTATTAACATGCCCCAGATATGACTCTCCACTCCTCTACCCCCCCCCCCCTCCACCCCCCATCGGTGTTAAGTAAGCACCGCAACCAGACACAATATCTCCCTCTGGGAAGTCTGTCTGAATGTTGGAATGACGGCATCGTCTTTGCAATAGCAGACATCCATTAAATCAATCGTCAATCCTGCCATGTTCACTCGAGAAAATCCTTCCTGCAAGGTTAAAAGTCCACTCACTGGCAGCGATGGTCGAAGGTTTGGGTAAAACACGCCCATCTACGAACCTCCGGTCCTTGCGCCGGTCTACATACTCGGGAGTTTGCAGAACGGGGAGCTGCAAGCTATCAGTTTTTGGAGCAAAAACGATATATAGCAAGATATTTGAAAAAGTTGTAAACAACCTATGGCAAAACTAGGTAGATGGGTTGGGTAGGTGCCAAGAACAAGCTGATTAGATTTTGGTTCAGGTACGGATGCAGATCCGGCCTATCAGTGGGATACAAAACGTAAACCGTTCAGCCTGACGGAGGTATGCGCTCCGCCAAGAGCCGTTCTAGTTTGTTTGTGGGTTTTTTGTTTGGACTTCTATGCATTCCTGAACTGGACTGAATGGGTTACGAAGAAACTGGTGGTTGTACACAGGTGTGCATGGAAAGGTTTTAGGTGGTTAAAAATAATAATAGTCCCGGGGTGGGAGGGTAGCATTACATGGTGGAGGTCTGCATTGGTAGTCACAAGTTATAAATGTGGGAGAATTAACCTGTCGAGTAGTAAATAAAGTGCCCCAAACATCACAAAATACATTTCACATTTACAAAATGTATTTGCAATGCTCCGCTCCACCTATGATAGGACAGTCTATGGTGTGGCTGTATGGCTGTGTGCATATTCCGGATATAATTCCACCTCTACAAAAACAATAGAATGTACTAGAATGCAAGACGTGATATGCCACCAATTGTACAATACAATGGCTGTCCGATATATTAGTACCGATGTTTAGAGGCTTTGCAGCTGTTTTTACCTGTGATATCTTTTGCATGTCCACAACAGCTTCACATGGTTGTTATTGTTGCTGTTGTGGTTCTTGTTGGGGTTAATTTTTGAAATGTGCACCCATTGATTACACAGCTGCCAGACCACAGCAACATTTGTCACTTGACCACCCATCATGGCACAAAGATGAAATAATATGACCACCATATTGGGTTTCTGGTGGGCCGAAGACATCAGGCCTGTAGGCCTCTACTGATTACACAATGCCCAGGTTTGTTGCATCGGATTTCAACTGGCTTTGTTTGCGTTGAGTGTGTCTCATGATGAGGACCCTGGCAAATCGAATCATATGTGGAATAAAAATTATTAGTCAGGTTTAATCAAGGCTGTCAGCGTGCACCACGGTACGTGTCTCCCTAAAAACAATAACGTTACGTAATTTTTGAATGGCCCCATATTGGGGTTACCCCATAAAGCGCGTCGTGACATGATTGTGGCCGAGACGTGTATGCATATGAGTTTAAACTGAAATCAAGCCAAAAAACGAATCATGACCTTCCTTACATTGTAGAATACCTGGGTAACTTATGAAAGCTTTGCTTCTAATTGATGGTGAAAAGCCGATGACAAAAAAGCATTTCTGGCCTACTAACCAGGAAATCCAGCACTTTATGGGTTAACCAATCTGTGACCGTGTGACGAATCAGCTTGTTCTGATATAACCGTGGTGGAGGGTGACATGAATAAAAGGTGTCGAGTTATTTTTTTAAATAGCGCATTCAATGTGTTTCCTAATCGTGCTGTACATATTTTTAGAGTGCTTTAAATGTGCGCTTCCTAATTGGCCCATTACTGGATTTTGTCACAGGTTGTGACCAGAGTGCAGTCATTCTTGTTAAGCTTTGATAATTCCAGCAGATTCTCAAGTCGTGTGGAATAAGTTGTGGAAACCAAATTCCAAAGTGTATTTAGCATATGAAGAGGATGGGAGATCTAGACAGGTGAGCTATACGATGTTCACAAGGGAAGGAGGAGTGGGGGTGGGGTGGGGGGGGGGGTAATACCATATTTACAGTGCATTCAGAAAGTATTCAGACCCCTTCACTTTTTTCACATTTTGTTATGTTGCAGCCTTATGCTGAAATCGTTTAAATTCATTTTTTTCCCTCATCAATCTACACTCAATACCCCATAATGATAAAGAGAAAACAGAATTTTAGAAAGTTTTGCAAATTTATTAAAAAGAAAAAACTGAAATATCACATTGACATAAGTATTCAGACCCTTAACTCAGTACTTAGTTGAAGCACCTTTGGCAGCGATTACAGCCTCGAGTCTTCTTGGGTATGACGCGACAAGCTTTACACACCTGGATTTGGGGATTTTCTGCCATTCTTCTCTGCAGATCCTCTCAAGCTCTGTCAGGTTTGGTGGGGACCGTTGGTGGACAGCCATTTTCCGGTCTCTCCAGAGATGTTCGATTGGGTTCAAGTCAGAGCTCTGGCTGGGCCACTCAAGGACCTTCACAGAGTTGTCCTACTCCTGCGTTGTCTTGGCTGTGTGCTGAGGGTCATTGTCCTGTTGGAAGGTGAACCTTCGGCCCAGTCTGAGGTCCTGAGCGTTCTGTTTCAGGTTTTCATTGAGGATATCTCTGTACTTTGCTCCGTTCATTGTTCCCTCAACCCTGACCAGTCCCCCAGTCCCTGCTGCTGAAAAACACCCCCACAGCATGATGCTGCCACCACCATGCTTCACCGTTGGGATGGTATTGGGCAGGTGATGAGCGGTGCCTGGTTTCCTCCAGACATGACGCTTAGAATTGCGGCCAAACAGTTCAATCTTGGTTTCATCAGACCACAGAATCTTGTTTCTCACAGTCTGAGAGTCCTTTAGGTGCTTTTTTGTAAACTCCAAGTGGGCTTTCATGTCTTTTTCACTGAGGAGAGGCTTCCGTCTGGCCACTCTGCCATAAAGCCCAGATCGGTGGAGTGTTGCAGTGATGGTTGTCCTTCTGGAAGTTTCACACAAACTGTACCGGTACCTACTTGGTACCGGTGTTTATTTTCAAGTTCGGTCCATGATCCTGGGTTTCGGAACCGCGGCGATAGAGTATAGGCAAACCTCATGGGATGACATCTCTTGGGGAGGAAGATTTCTCCCGAAAAGTGTCCCAATGACTGTAGAGAAAAAACACTGCCACTAGATGGTGCTGCTGTCACCCAGTGTGTTCCAGGAAGTAACTTCCCATAAGGAGTTAAGATGGTGGTTAAGTTAAGATGAGTTAAGTTAAGACAGTTAAGATGGTTAAGATGGTCTTAAAGTCAGAGATCAGTTAATGTATGGAATAGTCTCCCTGGAAATGTAGTAGCAGCAGAAACAGCAGATAAATTTAAGTTGGAATTCGATAGGTACCGAGAAACATTGGAGATAGAAGGGCCTAAGGATATTGGTAGCACTTTTAGGTAGCTCAAGCATGGATGAGTGATTTTGTGCATCTCATGTGCATATATTTTTTATTTAAATAATGAAAATAACTAATTCCCCATTTTTATTTTGGCACCCTTGCGATATCCCTGGGCATGCCATATTGTCTCATCCACAATTCGTCCCCTCATTCCCCCAATTAAATTGTGTCGTTTTGATGGATAAAGCTGGTCGGGTGGTGACGTGGTTCAGGGACGATAGGCCGAATGGCGTCCTCCGGCACCTAGCTTTTGTGTAACCTTGTGTAACGTGCTAAAACTCAAGCAAGCGAGAGCTGTTTCTCGAAAGACATCCTGTGCTTATGACGAAAAGTCTTCACTACGTTGTTTGGAAAGTTTGGAATTAATTTCTCAATTCAATAGGAAAACAAAAACAACACCGCGGTGTACAAGGGAGCTGGCTCATCCCAACAGTTCCCAGATAAAGAGGAAACTCAACTGGCATGACCTACTATTTGACAGCGAGTAAAAAGCCAAATGACAAATATGGATAGGATGGGAAAGTGTAGGAAGAAACTATGGTTTCCAGCTGCGAGGGCCAAATTCCCACAATAAACTTTACATATGAAAACACTCAGGACAATATGTGAAGAAGGGGAAAAACAAACATGGATTACAAAGAGCAGGGCGAAACTTTTTTCAAAATCAATCGAGTCACAGCAGCAAACATGCATGATGAAGACAAATTAGGTTTGAATAGCTGTGGTCAAGCCTGACTCAGTTGCTCCAACCATTTCAACAAATAATCTTTTTCAGAATCGATACTTTCGAAACAGCAGCACAAGTACTCGGGAATGAATAATGTATAATGTGGTTATTGAGAGAACATTAAAAGTGAAAAATGCCACACTTTTAGAGCTCATGAACAGCACTGTAGATTATAGCGCAGTGGAGGATCCCGGTGGAACTCGGAGCGTTGTGGGCAGCACACCACATCCCTAGAGTACTGTAGCATATTGACCCGATGACGATGCATTTTAAAGTTTGTCTCCCTGCACGCTGCGGTAACCCCAATCACAACATTGAGCAGTCACTTGTTGGCTATGTGCTGCAGAATAACTACGTCACTGGATCAACTTACCATTGTTAACTGCGCCAACGAAGGTGGATGGAGGTTATGTTTTCAACCCTATCTGTTCACCTGTGAGCAGGATATCTTAAAAAAAGGTTGTGGACGGATTTGGACGAAATTTGGTGGGCAGGTTGGGGGTGCGACATCAACGAATTGATTCGCTTTTGGTGAAGTTCCGGATCCGGAACAGGACACGAGAATTTTAATATATTTTTAAAGTAATTCATCACAATTGCCAAAAATGATATGTAGCACGATATTTCAAAAAGTTGTGGACGAGTTATGGCAAAACTTGGCGGATGAGTTGGTTAGGTGACAAGAACAAGCTGATTCGATTTTGATTCAGCTCCAGATGAAGATCCGGGCCTATCAGTGGGATACAAACAGTAAACTGTTCAGCCTGGCGGAGGTATGCGCTCTACCGAGTGCCCTTCTAATTCCCATTGGTGTTTCAGTGATTCAAACCTTTCACTGTCCAAAACTGCTGAATAAGCACGTTGCTGCTTGAATGTAGCATGTACTATGACATCCATCAAAGGAGGCCATGCATTACAACCAGAGGTAGGCATCAGTGGGAGCAATCGGATAACCAATGACCAATCATGGAGAGCTCAACAAGGTTGGTGCATTATTGCAGAAAATACACAAAAACAAAATGGACATGTTGTACAGTGCATCAGTACTTGGTACGTGGACCCTTTGCTTAAAATAGGGTATGACACCTTGTTTCTTGTTTTCAAGCTCCTGTGCAATTTATCAATGTGTGACTATGGAATGTTGTTCCAGATCCTGAAAGCACTTCACACAATTCACCCAAGTTGTTTGGTTGCCATTAAACTTTGTCAGTATCCATGCAACCCCCACATATCCTCAATGTGGTTCATATCAGGACTTTGTGTATGCCAAGGCATCTTTGTGAGGGCTCCATCAGCCTCTTTATGCTGAGGATAGTTTTTTTTAACCACATTTGTATTTCTTGGGGTCATTGTCGTCTTCATTCCCCTTGGGAATACTTTCACAAAGCCTACTATTTCTCAGTTATTCCATCCCGCATGTGCTTGATCCCATCCCGCTTGTGGCGTTGCTATCCGTCCTCTTGGTCCTGGTACATTGAATCCAGTGGCAAGGCTGTTGAGGTCAACTGGCTTGTTTCTCAACATGTAAGACTAAACTGGCTGAAGGTAAATGCAAGTCACTTTCTAAGGCTCCTTCCTCAAACTAGTGGTGGCACCTTGTCACGTCAGTCTCTGGTGTCTGCTCCCCTTCCATCCATTCCCTTAACTCAAATGCAGACTCTGCCCAGATATCAACTCAACTCTGCATTTGCCACGAAACATCTCATCTTCTCAACCCATCCCACTCTGTCCCTATCTTACCCCACATACCCACAATCCACTGGACTCTATTCCCTTCTCACCCAAGAAGGTAGAAAAAGTCCTGACCCTGCTTTTGCGATGGGCTCATATGGCATACCATATTCTAAAATCCTCTTCTGCTGCTTCTGTCTCTTCTCTGTCTGCGCTCTTCAGTCTATCCTTCTCATTTGGCCAACTCCAATGTGCCTTAAAATCAGCAAACATCACTTCCGTCTAAAAATAGGGTGCTTCTTCTTCCTCTTCTTCTTTTCACAAAGATTATTTTCCAAAACTGTCTGTCAGCTTAGCCCTTGGTCCACGTACTCCACACAAACAGTATTACCTTAATGACTGAATCCATGCCTTTAACAAAAATCCTTACCACCAATCCCGTGATCTTTATCTACTTTTGTCCAAATTGGGTTTTTGGAATCAACATCCCCCCCGCTTCATGCCCCCTCTTTCCGCATCCCCCCTCACCACACCCTCTCAAAACTCCATGTCTCCCCTTACTGCATTAATCCTCATCCCACCTTCTCAATGCTTCCTCCTCACCGCATACACTCAAAACTGCCCTCACCACACCCACTCAAACATCCAAGGTCTCCGCTCCAACCTGACTAATCCCTCAATTAAGGCCGCTGCTGATAGGCCTGACATCATCTGTTTAACAGAATCCTTCCTCCCACAGGACATCCATGACTCATTTGTGTCTCTCTATGACTATTGTCTACTTCGACTTTATAGGGCTAATGCCCTGCCATTGTGGCAGAGTTTCACTTTACATCAATAACTCAATTTCTCATGCCCCTTGACCTCATCATACACCTCCCAACACCTACAAGTACATTTGGCTGCGACTTCCCCTCCGCTCCCACCTCATTTGCCTGTGTGTTGTACCATACTCCAAGCAGTGATGACTTCATCGACATCTCTCTCTCTCAGCCATCATGGACCAACTTTTAACCACTCATCTCAACTCTTCTTTCCTCATATGTGGCTATTTCAATCGTCACTATGATAATTGGCTGGGTGTTGGTACCTCTCTCACCTGCCATGGCACTTCAGCAAAGGACTTCTTTGACTCCATGGGACTGAATCAATCTGTGAACTTTCCCACCCAGATTTCTCCCAATTTTTTCCAATCCTCCCTTCTAGATTTGGTGATGACAAATGTACCTGCGAATGTCTCCTGATCTTCCTCCACCTCAATTGTTTAATCTGATCATAAGATTGTGAGGGTCAACATCTCTCTGGCTATTCTCAGAGAGCTGCTTTAGCCACAGAAAGCAGAAGTCTTCTACAGAAACCTCCCTTCTCTCCTTCTCTCCTTTTCTCTCTTTTTTTCTTTTTTTCTTTTTTTCTCTTTCTCTTTCTCTTTCTCTTTCTCTTTCTCTTTCTCTTTCTCTTTCTCTCTCTCTCTCTCTCTCTCTCTCTCTCTCTCTCTCTCTCTCTCTCTCTCTCTCTCTCTCTCTCTCTCTCTCTCTCTCTCTCTCTCTCTCTCTCTCTCTCTCTCTCTCATGCACAGATTCATCCCATCTCGTCTTCAGCTGTACCCTACCCTTCTTATTGCTCGAGATATACTGAATTTTATAGTGAGGCAGTTGCTCTAAAACAACTTGTCTTCTGTTTCTGGAAAGCAAACCCGACCGAGGTCAATCTCAGATAATTCCACACAGTTCACAAGAAGTCTCAGTAGAGCCAGAAAATAAAATCAGTCCAACCTCAAGAATGAACTTTCAAGCTTGTCTCCCTCCTCCAAAACTTGGTAGTGCATTGTTAAAACTATCTCAGGAATATGCTCTGCCTTCAGCCCTTCCCTATTTTCAAATGGAACCACAGCCAACTCCACTCGTGTGAAGGCCGAATGCCTCAATTCTGTGTTGATGCCAAATATTGTGTCCCCAACCACTTGCTCTCTGTAACTACCCTACCTAGTCACATCCAACTGCTCCAATAATCTTTAGACACCTTTAGAAGACAGTGTCAAAAGTGTATTAAAGGTAAAAGGGGTCTGAGTGGTCTAACAGGGTATTAATGGTTTTAGGGGTCTATATGGTCTTATGATTCTAAAGGGTCGAAGGGTCTTATTGGTCCAAGGGGTCTTAAAGGGTCTTAGGTGTTTTAAATGGTCTATAGGGGTCTAAGGCATTTAAAGAATGTAAATGTCTAATGGCATCTAAAAGGTCTAAAATGTCTAATGAATCTACAAAAATCTAAGGGGTCAAAACAGTCTAAAGGGTCTAAAAGGTATGTTCCAACAGTACATAATTAATAGACAAAATCACGGTGCAACTGACGTTCAAACAGTACGTAATTATGAGACATAGTCACGTGGGTTAGTGGCTGGTCATACACTTGCTCCATTAGATATAGATAGCAGAGTACCCACCCTGAGGGTGGGTAGAATTTGCACATTATTTGCTGAAAAATTATAGTCTGTGTTTTGCAAGAATACCATTGTTTGTGTGCTGTGCACGATCTTAAGGGGTATTCTGGGTCTTAGGTTGGTCTTAGTTTTGTTTTGCTTGATTTTATGGTGATCTTCGGATTATAAAGGGTATAACAGGGTATATAGGGTCTTGGAGTTCCAAAGGGGTCTAATAGGGTAATAATGGGTCTTAGGATTCTAAAGATTCTTGGGGTTCTTATGGGACTCAGCAGGTCTGTAGGGTCTAACAGGGTATGTATGGTCTAACGGGGTCTTAGAGGTGTTTAGTGTCCAATAGTGATTAAGGGTATTTGGGATCTTGGTGAACAACGGTCTTTGGGATCTTAGGGGTCTAACGGGGTCTGTGGGGTAATATAGGGGCCTAAGGGGTCTAAAGGGATGTAAATGTATTATGGTGTCCAAAGGGTCTAAAGGATCTTAAAGGGTGTTCAAATGTCTAAGTAGTGTCAGCAGTCTAAAGGGTCTAAATGTTTAAAAAGTATGTTCCAATGGTACGTAATTAATAGACGTAATCACAGTGCAACTGATGTGCAAACAGAATAGGTAATTAATAGATATAATCACGTGGGTTAGTGGCTGGCCATACACCTGCTCCATTATATATAGATTATTATTATATGTTGCCCTATTGCCCCAGTGTTAGATTGTGGTTCTTTCATCTCGCTCTTCCATAAGTCTCAATCTTCTGCATAAAAAACCCCGCAAATATCAGACTTTATGAATGAATTGATAATTTTCGAAATGTATGCAAAATTAAACGTGTCATGTGTGCATTTAACACGTGTACAATCTGTGTGGAACATCTAATATGACCCATTATCGAAATAGAGCACATCCTCTCCCTTGAAGGATATTGCCGCAATCATTGTCTCAGCAATTATGGTTCCGTACTATCTGCAAATGTCAAATATAAAGGTTATACTTTAATAACCTGAGCAATAAAATTGCCATTATTTTACTGGCTTGTTAAGATGAAAAAAAAAGTGCGTGAACCAATATGGGATCAGAGGAGATCTATGGGATCAGATACAAGGCATATGGGATCAGATACAAGGCATATGGGATCAGAGGAGATCTCGAGCTCAGTGCTGAACGACATAATTTCCTTTTCTGGAAACAGAGCATTATTCAACAAAGCACAGCTGTGGTTCCATAATGAAAGCATTAATAATTCACCAGAGCACAGAAAAATAATTCCACCATGGGCAGAAGTAGGAGCATTCCACCAAGACGTCCTGAGGTCAGTGGGCCGGAAGTGCTCACCCTGAGTGCCAACGAGGAGCAAGGGCAGGTCCGCCGGGTTTCGGAAATTCACCAAACGCCCATAGTAATTGTACACTGTCTGGAAGCTGATTTCATCCTCCAGGCTGAATACGAAGATTATGGCATCGACCCACGAGGCAAACTGTGCGGGGGTGGAATTGGGAGAAATTGATTGGGGGTAATGGGAAGGGAAGGGGGAGGGAAAGGGATGGAATAAAGTTAACCCCATGGGAAAAAGTACAGGAAGGAATTTCCCAAGGCCACAGATTTACCGATCTGGTAACACAGGAGGCCATTCAGGGGGGGAAAAAATGGCAGAACCCAGACAATGCTTTATTTCCATTTTGGAAGAGGCTATTTACAGCACCAACAGCATTCCAGAGAGCGTGCAAATCTGGAATCCATTCGTTTCATGGGCACTGGGAACCAACCTCCCCTACCCCCCAGGGCTTAATGCAAGGTTGCATCTACAAACAACCGGGCCTAAAATTGCAATCTGGGAAAACACATGCAACGCTTTCGGCCAAACATCCCACAACCATTCCTCAAGCAAATTATCAAATGGAAATATGTGTTTTCAACAATGCATTACATTCACCCTTGAACAAAGTAACCGCCTTCAAATTTCAGGAAATTAATACAGGAAGCATTAACAAATGACTGTGTATACAATGTCAACACACGTGCAAGCAAATAACCCTATACTAACAACTTTATCCTGCTAAACAAACCAAATATCAACGATGAGGCCCTGAAAACCACAAGACAAACCTTTGATCAGAAATTGAAATTGCCCTGACTATTTCAATAATCTTGATAGAGAGTGCCACATACAAAGCAGTCCCCGCTTCAGTGATGTGTTTCACTTGAGGAACGTTCAATTTCAGCAGCATGTACAGGGTGTGGTTAACAAAAATAAGTTATAGAACATTTCAATATGAGTACATACATGTTAACAAAAAGCCAGAACAGATAAGGTCAAGGGTAATGAGCCATCATTCAGAAATGTGATGACTTATTCATTTTGCACAGCAACGTCACATCAGATACCTGTGTGAGTATTTGGCAATTAATTTGCTTACCTTCTCACGTTGGTGGTATTGTTTATAGGAGGGTGTCAAAAGGAAGAACAGGGCCCTCGTTTGCTGTTTTTTAAATTTTAGGTTTCCTAGGTGTGCCTCCCTGTTGCTTTACCGATGGGTTTCATCAAAATGCAGCTTGATGTACTTCACAAACATGTGGCAATGTGGCATGTCCAACTGTGAATCCCCATGAGGATTCATAGTTTGTCATATGTTTGTAAAATGAAGTGAAATACGTATAAAAAACCAATATTTTATAACATGTAGTTGTTGTTGTTGTTGTTGTTGTATAGCCCCTGGAAAGTTCTCTCGAACAGGCTCATGGCACAGATACAGCGGATCAATCTCTCAGAAGTGACATAGAGATCCTCCACATCCAAGATGGTGTACCCCTGGCGTCGTGAACCAAGAACCATGAGAGGGAGAGAGAAAGAGGCGACAGAGACAAGAGGGAGTGTGGCTGCACGCACTGCCCTGACAAATCTGGACAGCAGGGAAGAGTGGGGATGATTTTCTGGGAAGAATGCGAGGGAAGACTATCCACCCTACGGGCGACCTTGTTCCAAGCATACAACACATTCTTCTGACAAAAGCTGTACCTTTATTTGGGCAGTGTATAGGCAACTGACAGGTCCCTCAATCGCTCTAGAATGAATGATCGTTTTAAGGCCATTTTTCCCCGCTACAGCAGGGGTTAGCCTTGCGGGCCCCATGACAATCATGGTTCCCTGTTTTGAGGCAATGTTTTTATTGCCGGATGCCCTTCCTGGCGTCAACCCTTGGTCGCCTCTTACGATGCGCAGGGATACGGTGCACCTATTCTAAACCGGGGTACACACCGGGATCATTCATCCCAGCAAGCTGGTACTCAATTTGCCGACCGCGGAAAGATGACAGGCTGAGTCAACCCCCCTGGTGTTAATTTAGCGATCGACCGGGATTCGAACCCAGGATCCTAGGATCCCAAGCCAGCACCCTAACCGCTAAGCCAACACCAGGCTCTAGAAAATAAAATAAAAACCCGGGTTACGTGCATGAAGCAAAAACATGCCTACAGTCCTGCTTATAATTCAAAACGCCTCACTGCACTGGAAATTAAATGTGGGGACACGAATACTGTACTGTAAAGAGTGAGACTTGTAATATCCTCTCCCACCTAGAGGTGGTGCAACACAATACACATTTCCAAAGAGAATTTGCGTCCCCTTTTAGTCCCCCTAAGAGCACCGGCAATGATAAAAACACCCCTTACACTAATTGGGGTCACACTGATCATATGTAGCAAGTCTTGATGTAATCGGGCCATAACTGTAGGAGTAGTAGCACGACAACCAAACACACAAATACACAAACAAACAAACAAACACCGGTGTGTGAATTATAGTAAGGATTTACCTCTGCCAACGAAAGTGGACGGAGGGTGTGTTTTCAACCCTGTCTGTCTGTCTGTCTGTCTGTCTGTTCATCTGTGAACAAGATATCTCAAAAAGTTGGGAATGGATTCGGCCGAAATTTGGTGGAGCAGTTGGGCGCATGATAAAGCCAAATTGATTAGATTTTGGTGAATATCCGGACACTAGAATCTTTTGAGATTCTTCACCATTGTGAGATAGGGCCAGAAACTATAGAAACAGTGCGTATCAAAAAAAAGGTAATCCGAATTCAAGGGGTTAATATGCAACGGTTATTTATTTTGACAATTTACATGTGGTTTAGTAATTAAGAGGAGATCCTCAGCTTTCCATTGATACCTTCCATGCATCATTGCTGTCACACATGACCGAGTACATGTTCATTGAAAATGACAAGTTCAAATCGCATTTTTACAAGTTTGGCTAATCGATGCAAGTCAGGATAATTGGTGCAAAATGCACGTCAGATGTGAACTTTTCTCACGAATGATTGGCCTTTATGCACCCAAACCTTCAACATGTCCACCTCCCCTTTCAACACAAAGCTCACAGCGGCGGGGCATGCCCTGAACCGCTCGTCTCACCATAGCCGGGTCATTGCGCAAAGCATCCACTTCATGTCGAATACGGCCCTGCAATTCGTCAAGATCACGGGGAGGAGTTACGACCACCTTGTTCTTTAAATGTCCCCAAAGGAAATAATTACATGGTGTGAGGTCAGGTGATCTTGGCGGCCATTCCACTGCATGGTTGAGGACGATGACTCGGTCTCCAAAGAGTTCCCTCAGTCGATCTCGGACAGCGATAAGACGATGTGCTGGGGCGCCGTCTTTGGCCCACCAGAGATATCTGAAGACACCACGAACCTGTCGCTCAAAGTTCTCCTCCAGCTGCGGTAAAACTTCATCATTGATCATCTGCAGATACCTGTTACCATTGACATTCCTTTGAAAGAAAAATGGTCCGATCACCTGACCACTTCCACAAAGTCCCAACCAAACAGTCCACTTTTGTCGATTCATGTTGGTGTCAAAATTAAATTCTGGGGGTTGTCTTGTCGGTGCATATTCAAGAACATTATGGGTGTTGACCTTGCCGTCCATGGCGAAAGCAGCTTCGTCGCCGATAACGAGATACCGCAGGAAATTGACATCTGCTTTGCAACGTGCTATCAATCATCTGGCAAGCACCAGCCTCCTGGCAAAATCCCCTGGCATAAGTTGATGCCGGATGTGAATCCGATATGGATGTTGGTGGAGGTTCAGTCTTGTGATTCAGTTGAATGTTGCCGAAGGCAATCCCGTCCCATTTCGTCTTGCGCTGGTATCCCTCGGATGCTCCAAAACTTGCTGCCTTACTGCTGCAATGTTCATTTCCGAACGCCCAGTGCGCCTCCTACCAGAATTCTCCTTGTTGTGGTTGAGGCTAGTGCCATGCTCTTGGTATTTTCTAACATTCGCCCAGATGGTTTTGGCTGCTGGGGGCTCCCGTTCTGGGAAACGTTCCCTGAACGCATCACGAGTTCGCTGCAAACTTCCAGTTTGGTGAAAGGTTGTAACCACGAAGGTCCGCTGTTCAGTCGTAAGTTGAACAATCTTTGCAATGACTCAGACCGTCTCTAAACCCATACACTGTAGGCCCATCTTAAATACCCATCTTAAACAAAGGATGACGCAACCGACGATTACCAGACGAGCTTAACAATTTTACATAATCAACTTGGCAGTCGACAAGTAATGCGTCCATTTAAAACTGTTTTGCACCGATTAGCCAAACTTGTAAAAATGCGATTTGAACTTGTCATTTTCAATGAACATGTACTCGGTCATGTGTGACAGCAATGATGCATGAAAGGCATCAATGGAAAGCTGAGGATCTCCTCATAATTAGTAAACCACATGTAAATTGTCAAACTAAATAACCTTTGCATATTAACCCCTTGAATTCGGATTACCTTTTTTTGATACGCACTGTTTCGCATAATATCTCCAAACGTTATGACCGGATGTGGATCAAAGTTGGTGGACAGTTTCAATGTGTGACAAAGACTAATCAATTTGATTTTGTTGCAGATTCAAATCAGGACACAAGTATTTTTTAAATTATAAGTGAATCTTCACCATTGAGAGAGATGATATATGGTCATAAATCGGTCAAAACGGTGAACGGTCAAAAAAGCATGAAGCTTCAAAACGTTGTGGAGGAGTTATGACAAGCCCACATGGATGAGTTGGTTAGGTGACAAGAACAAGCCAATTTGATTCTGGTTCCGGTCCGCATCCAGATCCGGCCTATCTGTGGGATATAAAACGTAAACTCCTCAGTCTGAAGGAGGCCGGTATATGTGCTCTACCGAGTGCCGTTCTAGTTTTACATTGCTTCGAGAAGTTTTACTATATATAATTTTGTGTGCTCCTTCGGTATCCTTGTAAAGAGTTCCTGCTTGTATGAAAGCTGTCATTCCCACTTCTTCTACAATCCAGGAAAGACGGGCTTTTAAAACGGGCATCTTTATGATTAAACAGACACGAATGTTTGTTTTAAGAAAATGGATGATTAGCTTCCAAACCCAGGAAATCGATTGTTAGCTTTCCAACGGTAGCACGTTTTTTAATTATACTACAACAGCAGTAACCGCTACATTAAAGCTCGAGGTCCTGCTTCTTCTTCCCATGATGTACGGATGGACGTGTCTCCTTTGAGTAATATATTTTTCAAGGATAAATATGTGATGTTTTCAAGCTTTAGAGTTTCGATGTTTTGTTTTGTTTTGTTGTCATGTTTTCATTTTTGAGATGTTAAATCAAATAATATATTTACTCCAAGGGCTGTATTTTTAAAGAGAATATCACCACAACCTGGACGTGAGCTTCCAAATACAGCTGTTTGTTATTGATAGATCATGGTACCTCTTTCAAATACCACCTGAGGTTTTTGGTATCGTTCCAGTTACTGTGACTATATGAATGACTACATTATAGTTGGGTTACAATCCTGGACGGGTCACCACTCCGACACAGTCTAAGTTGTGAGTGGAAGACCTTTTTCACTTTGCAAGTTTACCTCATGTTTATTCTTAACCACTTTGGCTCTTTCAGAATTATTTATATTTTAACCGAAAGTCATTGGGCACCAAAATACTTTACGAGCAATGCCACCCATTCTTTTATTTATTTCTGAGTACTATACCTAGTTCCCTTGCCTTGTTTTCAATATCAACACTTGAGGGAATAGTAGCTTCAGATGTGCGTTAAATCACGATTATCGATTGTACTTTCCGGGTCAATTTCAGGTGTATTTGGGGGTATGGATTTTGTTGTTGTTTTTGCAGAAATGCCAGAGGACGACTCTGCACAAGTGGTTCTAACACAAGTGTTTTGCATCCACCGATTTGTTGAGCTTTTTCATCTGCAGCCAATCCTCCGTTGTTCAATGGGCCTGGAGAGTCTTGAGATGGACTTGTTTTTGTATACACTTTTGTGAATAGAAGGCTTCTTGCTTGTCTTGATATCCTGCTTCTTAACTATACAGTACTTGTGGATAACGTTCACTACCACGCATGTATTTAAACATTGGCACTGTTGATTGGTTGACAACTTTGATTTTGTTTTTTGGGGAGAGGATTGTTTTTTAGATTAGCCATGTACATTGTCCAATGTTGATCTTCCTTAACAATTGCTCTCCATGTGCATTTCTTTGTGGCAGACTTGGTGGCTCTTTTTAACCTTTCACTATAAATATGAAATGTCATTTTCGATATCATGGATTGTTACCCTTGATTTGATCTTAATTTTTTTACATTTTTTAAATGAAATGTCATTTTCGATCTCATGGATTGTTATCATTGATTTGATCTTAATTTTTTTTACATTTTTTTAATGAAATGTCATTTTCGATCTCATGGATTGTTGTCCCCCGTCGCACCACGGAGCGAAAGGGGGACTATGGTTTTACCCCCCGTCCGTGTGTGCGTCCGTGTGTGCGTGCTTCTGTCCGTCCGTGCGTGCGTACCCTTGTGAGCGGAATATCTTGAAAAATAAATGAACTACTAACTTCTAATCCGGTGTGTGGGTGTATCTAGGCATAAGGAAGAACGCTATTGAAAATTGGGTCGCCACGTCAAAATCCAAGATGGCCGCCTCCATGTATGTCTGAACATTGTGAGCAGAATATCTTGAACAATAAGCGAAGTACCAACTTCTAATTTGGTGTGTGGGTGTATCTAGGCATAAGGAAGAACGCTATTGAAAATTGGGTCGCCACGTCAAAATCCAAGATGGCCGCCACCATATATGTCTGAACCTTGTGAGCGGAATATCTTGAAAA
Organism: Myxine glutinosa; assembly: GCF_964187855.1. NCBI lineage: Eukaryota > Metazoa > Chordata > Myxini > Myxiniformes > Myxinidae > Myxine > Myxine glutinosa. The sequence goes on along the minus strand of NC_136266.1, from coordinate 22,814,383 downwards.
ATAAACGTACTACTAACTTCTAATCTGGTGTGTGGGTGTGTCTCCAACCCACTCGCAAATATTATCGACTCTTCCATGTTTTCTGCGTCTTCCACTTTGTCAACTCACATCACTTCACCGACGGGGGACCAAGGCGTAACGCTTGTTATCCTTGATTTGATCTTATTTTTTTTTGCATTTTTAAATGAAATGTCATTTTCGATCTCATGGATTGTTATTCTTGATTTGATATTAATTTTTTGCATTTTTTTAAATGAAATGTCATTTTCGATCTCATGGATTGTTTTCCTTGATTTGATCTTAAGTTTTTGCATTTTTTAAAATGAAATGTCATTTTCGATCTCATGGATTGTTATCCTTGATTTGATCTTAATTTTTAGCATTTTTAAAATGAAATGTCATTTTCTATCTCATGGATTGTTATCCTTGATTTGATCTTAATTTTTAGCATTTTTTAAAATGAAATGTCATTTTCGATCTCATGGATTGTTATCCTTGATTTGATCTTAATTTTTAGCATTTTTTAAAATGAAATGTCATTTTCGATCTCATGGATTGTTATCCTTGATTTGATCTTAATTTTTTGCATTTTTTAAATGAAATGTCATTTTCGATCTCATGGATTGTTATCCTTGATTTGATCTTAATTTTTTACATTTTTTTATGAAATGTCATTTTCGATCTCATGGATTGTTATCCTTGATTTGATCTTAATTTTTTTTTTTTTTTATGAAATGTCATTTTCGATCTCATGGATTGTTATCCTTGATTTGATCTTAATTTTTTGCATTTTTTTTATTTAAAATGTCATTTTCGATCTCATGGATTGTTTTCCTTGATTTGATCTTATTTTTTTGCAATTTTTAAATGAAATGTCATTTTCGATCTCATGGATTGTTATTCTTGATTTGATCTTAATTTTTTGCCTTTTTTTTTTTTTTTTTGCTTTGCCAGATATAAACGTTCTTTTCACACACCTGTCAAGTCTAAATTGGATTTCAGTATTGTCAGAGTACGGTCTTACCAGTTTCCATTGTCAATTTCATTTTTCGTCATTTTTTGCTTGAGATATTCCAAGTACAGCAAGCATCAAACTTTGTGCTTCCTCTGCATTTTCTCTT